>NW_017386110.1:53690-88758 GCF_000237925.1 Schistosoma mansoni | reverse complement strand
AATTGTGTAAGAATAATTCATCGTAAGTCTGTTGAAAGAATATTAATAGTTTACGATCATAGTCGTGATGGTAATAAATATTTATATTTTTCTCTTTAAAGGTTTCTTTGATGCCTGAAAATGTACGTATAGCAGTACTTCCTGTTGATATATGTTACAAATACTGTGTACTGATAAATTTTACCTTATCTCAAACTTAAAATTAAACCTTAATTACAATCCGGCTACTTTTAAAAACTTAAATAAACCAGTGTTTTATAACAACTTAAGATTTTGCTTCAATAGACCTCTGGATATCCTTTTCCCATTAAATTTACTTTCATCTTAAGATTGGAAGATATTGTTAGGTTAGATTCATCTTGTCTGTTGTATAATTTTCTGCAAAAACAAGGAAACCCTGATTTTTAAGCTGAGTACTGTGATTCAAGTTTCCATAACGATTTTGGCAGTCTTAATAAAACAGAGTTCAGATATATTAACTGACTTACTTACTTAATTACGCCTGTTACCCTAGGCCTTACACCAGTATTCTCCATCCAACCCTGTCTTGAGGAATCCTTTCAAGTTCTTCCCAGTTGTTATCCATCCGTTTATATCTGTTTCGATTTCCCGGCATAATGTGTTCTTGGGACTTCCTCTTTTCCGCTTCCCTTCACGATTCTGAGATGTCCATTGTATTCCGTGCTTCCCCTCAGATGTTGAAGTCTTCGTAATCCAGTCAATCATCAGAAGAAAGAGGAAGGGGCAGAGTAGACAGCCTTGTCTGACTCCGGTCCTTACTGGAAATGCACCTGTCAGCTGTCCTCCATGAACGACTCTGCATTGTAGTCCGTCGTATGAGTTCCGCATAATATTGACAATCTTCTGAGGAACTCCATAGTGTCGAAGAAGATTCCACAATATCCACACTATCAAACGCCTTCTCATAGTCAAGGACGTTGATATATAGTGACGAATTCCACTCAACGGAATGTTCTACGATGATCCGTAGTGAAGCGATTTGGTCTGTGCACAAACGGTCCTTACAGACTCTAGCCTGTTGATATCGAAGTCGGGCTTCTACTGCGTCTTTCATTTGATTCAGCAACACTCAGTCGAAATTTTTTCCTGGTACTGACAATAGTGTGATGCCTCTGTAATTCTCATGTTTGCTGAGATCTCCTTTCTTTGGTATCTTGATGAGTTGTCCTTCGTTCCAGCAAGTCAGTGACACTTGTTCTTCCTCCAAAATCTTCTTGAATACAGTGTGAAGCATGTTTGCAGTTACTTCAATGTCTGATTTCAGAGCTTCAGCCGGTATATTGTCAGGTCCTGCCCCTTTCCCGCTCTTGATTTGTCTGACAGCCATCTTGACTTCTTTGATCGCTAGTTGAGTGACAGATATAGGAAGGTCAGCGTGTGCTGCTTAAATGTTCGGTGGATTCAATGGAGCTGATCTATTCAGCAGTTCCTCGGAGTATTCTGCCCATCTTTTTCTCTGTTCTTCAATCTCCATGATTGTCTTTCCTTCTTTGTCCTTGACTCGTCTCTCCGGTTTGCTATATCTCCCTGCCAGTTTCTTTGTTGTATCATAGAGTTGTTTCATATTCCCTTCTCTTGCAGCCATTTCTGCCGTCGTTGCTAGTTCTCCCATGTATTTTTGATTGTCGGTTTGAATGCTCTTCTTCATTTCCTTGTTTGCTTCCGAGTACTCTACTAGTGCCTTGACTTTCTCTGTTCATGTTCGAATGAATTAACATAAATCCAAATGATCTACTGTTAACGGTTGTATTGTAAATCCATCTTATAGTCATCTGTGTTGTGTCTTATCAACCTCCATATTATTTGTATTTATAATGTTTTGATTTACCAACTTTGCAGGTTGGGAAAGCTTGTAAAACAATCAAATATTTTATTTGTTCAGGCTGTAAATTTTTATCAGGTTACTAGATTTTAATTGTAAAAGAAATGGATAAATAAGGTTTATGAATAGATACTTTAACATTTAGTATATCCTTGTATTTTGTTGAACTACTCATAATTAGCTCATTTTAATTTACGTTTTAGCATTTTGTCCCTCTACAGTATATCACCTTCAGACTTATTAGAGTTATAACAGAATTTCTTCATGTTATTTTCATGCATCAAAACTGGTTAAAAAACCATTTAGCAAATTCCACTAATTCGAGTATTCCAAATCATTTGTAATAATAACATATTCATTCACAATTTCTTATTTAGGAGATGCGTTAACGGTCAGTGTATCATTGGCATTTGCGTGTGTAATATGTGCTGGACCGGGAAAACTTGTGAAGAACGATGTTAGTTATTTTTGGTTGGAATAATAAAGTTTACAATGATTACTAGACTATTTATTTTTTGAATTTTGTAAGTCGCTGGTAACAATCATTTCTTAAACAATTATATATATTGTTTAGCCAGGTTGGTTGAAAGCTGGATTATATCATAGATCAAAGCAGTTACTGGTAATTAGAAAAAAGCCAGCTGATTATATGTAAATTCACCATGGTTAGCCAAGCTATCAAACCACTGCAAAGAGCTTTCCTTGATTTGATTATAACCTCCAAACAAGGTGTTATGCTTTCAATAGACTTTATAATAAACACACTCCAATACACAAGACATAACCAGTTATAGTACTGATGCACTAATCAGCTGATGGCTGATTGATTAAGAAAGTATTAAACTATGTACAACTTCATAATAGCAATCATTTTTTGAGATGATTCTATTTCTTCATAGAGTTCTTAAAATATTCCTCTACTTAAAGTAACAGCGTTAATATCTATCAAGTAAACCGTAGTAAATTTCGAAATTCATAACTGAATTAAATAATTATAGAAAGTAGTAACCGAATGTTAAGTTTATCACTCTAAGTCATCAACATCAGGTACAGTTACAAAGTGTTATAATGATCCAGTTCTTCTAAGGCTTTATTGACATCTAATACATAACAAAAATGAAAAACCACTCAATCATAAGTGAGATTTCAAACTTGAAGAAATATAAATCATTCCATGTTTAATAATTCATTTCTGGTTTATATTATGAAATATCAACTTTGTAGAAATTATATGCTTACCATTTTAGTACATAGAATTCCGAAATTCACTCACACAGTATTCACCTTCGAAACCAAGTTTTCTAACTGGGTCAATGGAACTCTGATTGGTAGTCTTTCTCTGAGTGATGAAAACTCCTCCTTAGCATCATGTGAAAGTGTTCAATTTAACATTGTACCTGGTTCAAACTACTTACCGGTAGCTATCGATGGAACAACTGGTACTTTGAAAGTAATTGACAGTGTTTATGGAACGATCAAGAATAATCACACCATCACTTTTCAAGTGACAGTTAGGAATGCAAATACTTCCTTGAATATATTTGATGATGCAACGGTTAACATTCTAATTGATGGAAAGTATTCAGAAGAAGAAACAGAAAGTGAGATCACTGCAGTCAAGAGGGTATGATTTCTGTTCATTGTGGTATTTTTTAAATGAAACTGCGATTTCTGTCATTCATCTCACATTTTGTAAGGTGTCAATGAAAGAGATTCATAACTCGTTTCAAGTGACACTATACTAACCTGTTTCTTTCAAACAACTATACTAATGTGACCAGCAACAACAAAAACAGAATATCAACGTGATTAGTGGTATATGATCACTGAAGGCAACCTCTAAAACAGATGTGTTTCACATTCACTTATCCCACAAAACACTGTGGTTTGTAGGATAGCAACACGAATTCATAATGACTTCAATGGTTCCGATGTTAATGAAATAGGATAGTGTTTTCATTAGGACGTAGTTATCCGATTCTGTAAATGTGCACAATAAAATATAGAACCATGATGTGTACTATCCAAATTTATTATGATTTCATGGGTTTTGATGAGTAATATCAGATTTTCCTCTTTATAGGGCTTCATAGTTCCACCGGATACTATCAGTGTTACATTTTCTAGAGTATACATCCAAGATAATCCAAATTATTGTCTCTTCGATACATGGTTTATTGATTCCGTAATTGTCCTCCCACCTGGAAATCATAGTTTGATCATGAATTTTTCTGGTCCATCCTTAAATGATGTCTATTATGGATATATACAATATTTGTTCACTTACTACAACGGTACAAATATAGCAAATAACTATACTGTGCAGTTTAATAATCTCACATACTTGAACAACGATTCCTCGGTAAGGATATGAATGTTTTTTGATGAATTTTACTGTTTATATCATTTTCTTTTAAAGATTGTAAATGTATAGATGACAAGGAATGTACAGGTATATATACATATGACCCCTCTTGATTTCAACCACTATAGGTTGATTGTTGTAATGTGTTCAATAATCTCCGAAAGTTTCAAGGTTCTGGATATCCATTCATACTGGACTTCGGAAAACAATGAAGCATAGCCAATAGGTTTCAAAAGTATATGGTTATGTACAGAAATGTTTTTCATAGAAACATAGTAACCAAACAAGTTTGATTTATGTTTACCGATAATAAAAAATACACTCCATCTAACAGATATTAACTGTGTATAAAAATGAAAAATCCTTAGATAATTCGAATTACATTGTGTAAACGCAACCAGATTTTCTGAGTTCACTTTCTGTATAGGTATAACCCTAAGTTAACAGTCGCTCATGAAGCTGATGTATTGTCTAATATTTTTCTCTTAGCCTTCAAGTTTCTTAATGACAAGTCAAATACTCGTTTCATCTGTTCCTGCGGATGATAAAGAAAACTTCAGTATTAGGATGAGATTTAAAATTGGTCTTTCTCCTGAAAGGGGAGCTCCTCCGATGGGCACCAATTTAATAGTTATAACGGAAGCATTACTGACTCCAAAAATTACCGTAGATTTTTCCATGGTCGTTTCTTCGAACTGTCCAACTCAGTATGATGCAGTTAATTTCATAAAATGTCCTCAGTTGGTTGACTATGGTGGAGTCTATGACTATTCTGTGAACTTCTTTATAAGTAGACCAATAGGAGATTATACGGTAAGTTAGGATTGATATACTTACATAAGAGTTTACTAACTTTGTTTTGTTTGTGTATAATACTTTAATCTAATTACATGATGTGTTTTGCAGGATGTATTTTAACATACAGAGAGAATTTTATAAAAAGTGCTATATAATGAATAGTTTCGCACTATGTTGAACCATGATATAGGTGGTTGTAAAACATTGCTTTACACTTTATTATGCTACAATTAAATGTCGTGTTGAGAGATAGTTTACTTGAACAATAAATGAAAGTTTCTTCTCAGTACCAGGTACTAAGTTCTATTTCATATGAGGCTATTTAATAAACTCCGTTTCTAGGTAACTTGGATTTCTCAGCCATTTAAGTTAGCCAGTGTTGTTATTCGATACTTATTTCAAGTATGTCAATCATTTTTTTTATGAAAAACTCATCATTTCGCTAATCTGTTAAATGTAATACTCATTTTTCTCAAACAACCAATATTCGCGATTGTATCTTCGTAGTTTGTTACCCTGCAATATTATTATCTTGCTGATGATTAACTTAAATAAGCACTTCTTACAGTTCAAACTATTCAAGTTATCAATTTTCCTTTATCACTGACGTTAAGTGAATTGCCGTATCAAAACTCACAATGTCTGGGCAGAGTTACAGTAGGAGGCATATGCTGAGAAGTATTGAGTCTTTTTATCTTGCTTAGTGTTCTTCTACTGTCTAATATTCTTGGTTCCTGATTCCAAACACCACTGGTATAGAAAAGTATATACATTTCAAAGTAACTAAACAACAAAATATCAGTTATATATCTAAACTTAAAATAGGGATGCTCTACTTTTAGCTTATCCATCAGAGCTAATTGGTTGAAAAATGGATCAGTCATGTTTAAATTAAAATTATCAGAGAACAGTTTGAATAAATCAAAGTCATATTGATAAATAAAGGGAATGATATGTTTTTAATGATCTATATGATCAAATCTTCAAATTTGAGATTATCGGATGAATAAAAAATGGAATGGACAGGATTTAGTTTTGCTTTCTTTTCTTAATGATTATATCTTTTTAATCCAAAAGGCGTCATTTTACATACTATACTACTATACTATATTGTTGATAACATTTTTGTAAGGATTTTAAAAGATAAAGAAGGTAGTATCCAATTTGTTATGAGTTTTTATGTCCGAATTCTTAACCGGAATGGTTTGACTTCTTATAGTCTGTTTTTTTCTCTTTTATGGCTGAGTTCATCAACGGTTATTAGCTTAACCGAAACACTTAAGTTGTTGAACTATCTTAGCTTTGAGAAGCTATCTCGGAAGACTTATAATGCATAGAATCAAGGAGTAAATGTTCATTGATTCTTATATTCAGATAAGATGGTGGTTGGAGGTGGTCAACAACGCAGTGTCGAGCCCCCTAGACTAGTGGCTACATTGTAACTTGATCGATAGCATTCGATCAGCACTAAGAAGGAATGACACGCCTGACATTGATCACCACCCAGTGATCAATCAGTTGAGATTCTTATATTCAGCTTTATTCATTTAAATCGCTCACGTTCTGTGCAAAATTATCCGTTAAAACAAAAACCATGTTCCTTGTTGTTTTCGATCTACAGATAATAAGTATAAACATACACCAACACATGTAAACTGAATGAACAACACATTTTCACAGTAATATTTGTATCTCCAATAGATTTCTTTTGCAGAAAGAATCACCTTATAGTAGAACCAGTATAGGAATGTATCCAAGATTTCCTACTTACTTTCCATTATCAGTACAAGCTAGATGCAGCCAATGAAAAATTGTTTCACTTACCACAAACAAACTTTAATATAAAGTTCAATTATTAGATATAATACCAAATGATTTCGATTTACATTAGACGATTATGAATAATATAAATTGACTGCCTAAAAGTAGTTTCTCTAAGCTTGGAAATTATTCAGTATATTGTAGGCTAATGAATGTGTCAAGTATTAAAATTTTATATATGTTCCTCTATCCGTACTTACCATTAAAAACTGTGAATATTCTCATTATCGAATACCATATACGAACAAACTTACCAGTTATATGTACTGATTTGTTTTATAGTTCACATTCAGCATTGATCAATACAGTGCTTCGATTGGACATATATCTTTAACGCTACCTCCAACATTTGCTACCTCTCCAGAAGGTTACAAAATAAATACGGAGGAATTTGTTACTATGAATACCGTATTGACAATTTTCGGTTACGCAAGTGTTACAAATCTACTGAATCTAGGTAAGCTTATTTTAAAATTATCAGTATTATTAAAAATTTTCACAATGCTTGGTTATGAAATCAAGTATATAGTCATCGAAACCTTAGTAGGCGATTTTGTCATCTATTTTAAATGTACTTGTGCAAAGTCCAATTTAAATAAATTCTATCATGAATGTATGCAGTTAATAGATGAATTGAATGTTTCAGAATAGTAAATAAAACCTTTTGGATCATTATAGGCAAAGATGGATAGTGTCTAACAGTGGAATACAGGATGCGCGTTTTGTCCTATTTGCTTATAATGCTTGTGAATTAGGGCCATATCGAGGCAATACGCATAGTATGCACATATGCCAATAAGAGACTGACCAGTTGCAGTTTTAAACATCAATTGGAAGATTCAAACAAACAATACTAAGTGAATTTTTGATCATTGATGATAAAAAAGAACCTCAGTTCAGTGCTTATTCTACAACCGTTTTTAGTCAAGAATTTACAAATTTTCAGTCGTTTTATTTTATTCTTCTTACTATAACTACATGAGAGATGAAATTTATATTCGCCGTCAATTCATCTACTATGATGGTCTTTACATTTATCATTTATGAACAAAATCGTTTATCAGTTGAATGAAAGTTTTTACAGAAAGATCATAAGCTCATAAGTTATTCAGAGAGCTATAAAAATAAAGGTAAACACTGAACACTGCTTGAATAAAACACAATTCTAGTTTACTTCTAGATGTTTTTTTTACTTTGAAATGATTGTAAACAAAATGTCACACAACAATCAATAATGTGGAACGTAGTCATAATAATGTAAATTAGGTAACTAACTTATATAAAGTACCGATGGGAAATTCAATGCAATTAAATTAGAAACAACAATTTGGATATATCTATATTTTGGGCTTATATGATCAGTAAATGTTCTGCTAAAATATTTGTCAAAGAGATAGGCAAAATCACTAAAATTATTCTAGACAAGTAGTCTTATTAATTACTTCAACATATTACTCCAAATTTCATTTCGAACAACGAATTATTATGTATACTGAGGACTATCTATTATTATTACTCTTTCCTTTAAAAGTAATAGCCATTATATATGAAATATTCTCAAGAAGGTTGTTAACTGGAATCACAATTGAATAAATATAAACAAGATAGGAATGCTAAAAATTCCAACACTGTAAAATAGTACAAGATACCCAGGCGAACAATATTGTTGCCAATTAGATCCTCATCAGGCTTTATTCTAATATGCAATTATATATATATATATATATATATATAATTAATTAAGGCAGTTTGTGAGTCACTGATAACAGTAGAATAGATTACATAAATAAACATAATAAGCAAAAAGTACAAATTGATAGGGCGAAGACGGGTGTACTAGTTATGACAAAAGTACTAAAGGCTTAAGTCAATGTTTCTCTTGGCTCAAATTTCTGTGACTATGGTAATAGAATAAGTCAACTAGATACCCATGTGCAGTTTGAAAATTCATTTTCACAAACAACAGATTTGGTCCACACTTCACTCAAGGAACTTATTAGATTTCAGACCACATTGGTTGACATCTGCCGACGATAAAAAAATAGTAAATATACCATGAAATCCAAACCAACTGAACAGCATCAAGATGCTTTACATAGACTTAGAAAAGATAACAGTTGATTCATAAGCAAGCCAGGCATAACAGTGGACTAATTCTGATCAACAAAGCAGATTGGGTCAATAAAATATACTCATTTTTGAATGATGCACCTAAATTTCAAAAACTCAGCGACGTTAAGTATTTAAATATGAAAGCTAGGTAACTATTGATTAATTCTCTCAAAGTATTGAGAAAAGTGTTCAATTACTCTATCCATCCATGATTCACTTAAATCTACGATATCAAACACGCCACAAATCCATGGTTTACTCAAAGTCCAAACGTCAGGACTTCCTCTTCAACCAGTTTTAGCTATATATAACTCCCCATACCATAAAACTGTAAAGTGGTTAGTTTGAATCCTGGATCTCCTATACGAACTAGTTGTCAATAGAAGAGTTAGAGACATTTTTGATTTTATTTCTAAATTCGAACATAAGGACTTAAATGGGGAATTGATTATATCTCTAGATGATGATTGATAGCTTACCAATAGCGTACCGCAAATGGAAATAACTGATTTAGTGAGTCAATAGCTTCTTAAAAAAATTAATCAATATTGGAATTTCTGAGGTTAGTCTAAATGAATTACATTTGAAATGTGCAATGAACCTTCATTTTGTCTTCAATAATTCATATTATAAACATTTCGATGAAATGACAATGGGTCGATTCCTTTCTGATTTCTTTATTGAGAAACTAGAAAATGAACCTCTAAAAGAGATTATTAAAATCTTGAACTTAAGAGACGTAACATTGGTGATACTTTTACTATCGTCAATCAAAATATTGGAAAGGAATAACTGTCAGAGTAATTTAATAATATGTACTCAGTAATCAGATTCACGTGTGAAGAGAAACTTGACAACAAATTACATTTCTCTAAACAGAAAGCAAAATGGTTCTATCACCAGAAGTGTGTATGCAAAAAGTTCTTCAGGAAACCAGTGCACACAATTTTTAAGGTTTGTGTCCATTCATTACAAGAGAAACTTAGTTAGATATCTTGCAAGTAAAGCCAGAAAGTTATGCTTAAACGACACTATAAACAAGGGACTAGAGCGCAGGTGGGTGAGAATACACATTTTAACCACAATCCGTTTAATGTGATTCTGTTTTTCCAAGTTGTCCATTATTGTTATTATTATTATATCCATTAGTGAGACGAAACTATCCTACTGTTCACTTTATTCACACGATTTATTGTATTACTATCGTATTGATTGTAACTTGACACCTTACAACAAATCATTCTGACCTTTAGTAAGCGGTCTTTATAATTTACTAGTGACCATTTTGAAGTAGTTCTGCTGTAAGAGATGAAAAATTCACCAGTTTTAACACTTAACATTATTTAATTAACTAACATGCCTTATATTGGCCTTTGTAAGATAACACAATTATTATGGATTTATAACCGAAGAGCCTGATGATGAAATTACTGAAAATGATTGTTCCCTCAAATATTCTGTTTTTGTACTATTCACTTATTATGGTTATTTATGCAATCTATTCCACTGTTATCACTAACTCACAAACTCTCTTGATTGGTTTAATATTTTCATATATGCATATAAATAATATTTCATATTAGAGTAATGCCTGATTAGGATTTAATTGACAACAATATTGTCCGCTCATATAAGATATACGTACTGAAAACACGATAGTTTACTCATTTAAGGAGCAGAATATCTCTAAGTAAATATATTGTGAACTAAATGAAGATTATTCAAATAACAATAAAGGATGATTGGCTTCTTGAGGCGATATAAATACAATGATGTAAATTCAAATATTTCGAAGCTTATTATAACCTACCAGTTAACAAGATATTACATTTTATCAACTATCATTTAAGAGTTAATGAAAGCTAAATCAAATTCAATTTCTTATTTAACTATTTTAGCTGAAATGATAATTTGTAACATTCCATCAAATATAAATGAACTTATTAACTGATAATCGATCACACTAATAAGTTGATTAGTATCAGTATGGGGATACACACTGCTGAAGAGTCCCATACTAGGGCGAAACGACCGTCCAGTGCTTGGAAGTTTTCGATGGAGGTTTAGCTTATATTGACTCGTGAATTCAAATATTGAACTGTTCATTAGTACTAAACTTAATATCAGTGAAATGCTGATGAAATTACTTGGTCATTTTCAATACAAATATGTATCTGTTTTCCTGGAACATCCTTCAGTGATATTTGGAAATGATCGTTATTTTTCAGCTAGTTTCATTTTATAATTATTTCCAATAAATTTTAAGTATTTCTTTTGAGACTGGTTGCTCATGTCTGGAAAACTATATGTTCATATATCTTTTACTTTTTGAAATTACTTTTTAAATTTCATGTAGGGGCTTATGATACTTCTCTACCAGTGTCCAACCGCTCAGTTCGTCTAACAGTTTTTGTTCATATCTACAACTTTGGTTTCACATCAATTAGGTTTGAAGCAAAAGTCTCACCAGCAGGACAAAATTCTACAGTGAAGGTTTGTGAGAGTCAACTCTCGTCAATTACAAATGGCAGTATGGTAAGATGAGATTAATTTTAAGTAGTCTGTAAAGACTGACTTACCTATTTTCTTCGAATACATAGCCTGGAAAAAGCTTCATTTCAATAAAGGATATTCCAATCTTAAATCAAGTCGAAAAGACTCAATTTTTCACAATTCAACTAACTGTCACACCAAATACATATTCTTACTATATTCTTCAGGCGAACTTCGAAAATAAAATACTTGGAGAATTGTGTTACATTGAATATTTGTTAGAAGAAACCAATGAAGTAAGAAAAGTAAGTTTAATGTGTTGTATCCCCGTAAATCATACAGTTGATCGACGAGCAACTAATTTCCTATCTATTTACTGGTCCTAGGAAGTCGTCCATTTTTGAACCTTGAGCCGAAAGCAAAAACAGAAAACATGAAAAATTTCTCACTATAAAGATTCAATTAGCTAGAGAAGACGAGGATATCTATAGGATTATGATTGACCATATAATTCTAGCAGATTTAGGAAAAAGCCCAAAACTGATAATAAATGTAATAATTTATTTGTAAGTATTTGGAAAAGTGATATCGAAGCAATCCACTCTATATGAACTACTAACATGAAGACTGATCGAACACAGCCCTTAATATCAATAGCGGAAATAAGTAAACCCTTATAAATGAATTCGTGCTCAATGAATAAGCTTATGGTTATCTAGACTTAACAGTTGAGTGCAAAACGCCTTTGTGTTTAAAATGACAGTTACTAGGCCTCTGTCTTGATGTGGATATCAACACTGGTATACAGATATAACCATCTGACGAAGCTTAAATGTGTGCCCTGGATTTCACTTCGAATTTCAATTTAAATAGAATAACATTCAGTCATACAAAAAATTTGGTTGTCGAATCTGAATGAAGAAGACATGATCGGTTTTTTCCCAGATTATTTTGGAAGTTCTAATAATTGCTGACTGGTCAGAGAAATTCCAACATTTTCCTTGGTTTCTAAAGAACTTATCGCGAAACTCAAGAGAAATTCCAAGACATTTTTTGTATACAGAGATTATCAAATGACTCAGGTACGACATAAATAACGCTACTGTTGTACATTAACAAACTTACCTTATTTCCTGGAAAGAATAAGTTACCATTAAAATGTCAAACATTTTGTAGTTGTACTTAAGTGAATACATTATGATTGTAATTAAGAAATAAAAACCCCAGTCAGTTTAAAATAAATGAGTGAGGTCAGAAAACATAAATCCTAATTTATGTTAAAGTATGATAAATGGAGATAGTACCGATAATCTCAAATATGTAGTAACTGGAGATTTTTTGATTGTGAAGTTATTCCATCGAATATATTAACAAGATATAACTTAAAGATAACCTGTCGTAAAATCTCGTTAGGTGTACACCAGAAGCTATAATATAACACAAAATAAGTATAACTGCAATTCAGTATGTGTGTACTGATTGGTCGAATATAAAATAAGACTATTGACTAAACGTATATGACGGGCGTCAAATACCAGTTTACATTCTGACCACTGATTTTAGAAGTGGACAGAAACTGATTTAACTATCCTAGATGTTTATAATCTTAATAAAGATTGGAGAAATTTAGTTATTCTCTTGCTTACAAGATTATTACTTTTTGCATGAAACTAATGAAAGTTATTAAAATTCGTGATCAGAAAGATTTTCAAAGGTTAGCTTTATGGGGTGGAAATGAAGTCACAGGAAGTGTTACTGGTTTATATCTTGCTTGAAACCTTGATAAACAACTCGTTTTCCATATTTCACATCTAGTAAATGCGTATTATAACAAAAACGATTTCAATGAATTCATAGGTAATTTTATTTCAACATTTATTCTCAAAATATTAACGTCATACTGTTGGTGATGTCAAATCCTCAGAACTTACTTGGTAAATGGCTCAATTTTGTAATTTTATTTTGAAAATTTTGATTTCTTTGTTTTCGCGCCAAAGCGCTCTTTTCACCTTCAAGTCGTATTTCCCACTTGTAAAATATCTTAAGTGCTATTGGTCCATTGTATCTTGAGTGTGCTATTTTGTAATGCTGCCCAAGGACAAATTATCGCTGTATATATACGTTTGAGTTTTTTCCCCTTATGACTTGCTTGTACTCGGCTGCTTACGGAATATATATTCCCCCACTTTGTCTTGGACTTCTTCCTCTAGTTAGTGGGGCCTGAGACAACAGATTAGATTAGCTTATCGTGTCATTGTGTCATTGGCCTTCGTTCGTTACCACGAAATCGACTTAGCTCAAGCATAACACATACTTCAAACATTCGGGAACTGTTAATAAAAGGTAACTATTTCTGAACGATAATATCTGATACCAATAATACTCAGAAAGAGGTTAACACTTCCATTAAGTTTGAAATTCAACAGTTTTATTTGTTCCTCTTTGCCTGTAATGAATATTTTTCACTAAATAATTTCATTATACAACATTTTGATTTTTTTTTCCATTCAAATCACCTTCAAACACTACAGGTTAGATTAATATCGGAATACACGTCATTGAACTCACTAAGAGTTGGGAGTAGTACAACACTTGGTATATTCGAAAATAAAAATACCTGGAATATCACATATAATTTTGTGTTTGGAATAAAGTTATGCTATGATACCAATTACGTAACTGGTGATGTGATCCAAATACAATTTACTTTGTATACAGATATATTAACTGTGAATACACAGAATGTTATATTTTTAATAAATTCTATGGTCCAGCCACCATCTATTGTTCCTGTAAGTTTTTTAATTTGTTAGTCTATCTAAAGCACATTGATAATACATCTTGTTTAAAAAATCTAACTTCATCTGATGTTATTCTATATATATTACATGCATATTTTGAGTTAATGATCGAGTTGTTACTGAAACATAATGTATCTATGTATTTTTGTAACTGACTAGTTGATCGAGATGGAATAAGGAATAACTGACCAAGTTATCAATGTAATTAATTAATCAAATTACAATCTAATTGATAATCTTATTTTTTGGATTGATACTGAAAGTATCTCTTCTGATATACTACTTTCTCAAACAGATTATAAGAAAGATCTTAAAACAACCTGACAATTTTAGAAATTTTATTAACTTTTAAAACAAATGAAATGAGCGTTGTGTAGATTGTTTATGATATTAAAGTGTTATGTCTGTGGAATACTTTATTGAAATATACTTAGTATGGAAACCCCAAACCCAACGATCTATATTGAGAACAGAAAAACAGTCGGTAAGAATTTATTTGACCCCTAATACAAATCACAATAGATATGAATACATTACTTCTTATATGATTGATTTATAGTTAGATTAACTGGCAGATTCGCATAATTCGAACTGAGTAGTATTTGACATCAATAATTAACAGTGTGAGTACAGATTTACCATATCATACAATTAAGCGTCTATAACGAACATATGTAACTAATTCACTGAATTATAGAATTACTCCTCAAAATGTGATACAATGTCACAGACGATTAATTTCACATGTTAATCGTACTCCAATCGATTCAGCCATTGCTTGTAATATCACCTACCTCATGAAATAATGTGGGATCCTTTTGCGATAATATGTTTGTAGTAGCCTAATAAGTAGAAAAATTTATTTCTGACGTTTTACGAATCAGCATGAATTACTTCTCCATAGAATAGACCAATGAATCAAATTAATGCTAGTTTAAATACTACAGAGGAACAAATCACGTATGTAGTACAAAGAAAACAGGTTTGATCATGTTATTGTCATGTCAATCAAGGTAAAGTGGATCTAATGTTAGAAATATTTGTATGCAGTCGTCTGTATCTGAGTGGGTGTGAAAATGTGACATGTGCAATGTGTGGGAGTGGAGCTAATTTTATCGGTATTTATAGTTTTAAATTAGTAAGTTTAATGTGATCATTTGTTTGCACCGAATATTTGTGTTATTGCCCTGAGTTGTCCACGACTATTCACACATCCATTAAAGTTGTAAGTGTAAACCATTCAATTCGGACTTAGTGATCTAAAGGTTAAAATCCCAACGGCAGAATTCAACACTGTGGATTCAATCATGGATGGAATTGTGGATATATACTGGTAAGGAATCCAATACTTGAACAGGATATCTGCCCACTGCTTTCAGATTCTTAACGGTGTTTTAACTGGGCCATGTCCATGATGTAAACCATAAAGCAACATTGATTCACTCTTGGTAAATGAATCGTGAAAACATTCTGAATTCTCTCATAGTGAGAATGAAGTGGTAGTTGGAAACAACTGTAAGATAATCGTTCACTGCTACATATTTTGATCACGGATTTCTTCAATAAAGAAAAGTTGTATGAACATGGTTATAAAGATTCAAAAACAATCTAGACATCTTTTCTTTCTGAAATTATATTAACTTTAGTATTAAATATTTGTTTATCCTATTCCTCATATCTGTAAATTTGTCGATTACTATTACGATTCATGTTTACTACGCGCCCAATGGTGACATCGAGGCTAAAAAATGAATTACCTAGAATGACCGATTAATTTTTTATCTATCAGTTCGACTGCTCTTGTGGAGCAAGTTAGATTGGTTGATGTTCTAGGAATTTACATTTTCATGCTCACGAACACCTTCCAGCGTGGCTAAACAAAGGTTTGGTGAAGAAAGTGAACAGCTCGATATTGGCCCATCTGGTACAAACTGGTCACAGTGCCAGGATAAACCAATCCTTTTCAATTATTCATAGGGTCAGTAATTTTTGCCATAGGTTGCCAGGCTTAAAGTCCTTCAAATGGCTGAAGCAGTAGCCATCCGGATGAAGAAACCGGAGCTATGGGTACAAAAGAAATATCTCCAACAACTTCTCCTCCCCTGGCCAACCACAAGACCAATTAATCAATAGTAATCTTAGCTACTGGATGACCTAATTTGACTATTGTACCTTTCATAGTCAAATGTAATTGTCTCTCTTATCTTTATTCACAAATTATTATTATTATTTCGATAATGTAATAAGAAGACGAAGATTATCAGGACTATGCGATATATTAGCGCAATACATTTCGAACAATCTGATCACACATATACTTGTAAAGAACATTTATATATAAAAATAAAAGGTCAAAACCGACGTGGACGGGTCAATATATTAGTTACTATAGTTATTGCCCTGTGCAATACAAACGTGGTTTGGTAAAGTGCCTTTTTAACAGGCTTCGTAGTATTTGCACAAACGACGCTATTGATGATGATGTTAAGTTGTTAAACAAGACATTAATGGGGAATGGTTATCCACCCAAATTTATCAATAGATGGAAAGATCATGACACAGTGAGACCTGCTGTAGCCTTGATGGAGAAAAAGCCTGTCTACATCACTTGACCATTTAGAGGTGATTCAAATAGCCTTTTATTGAAACAAAGGCTTAAATCAGTCATCAACAAAACTTATTGTGCAGCGAAGGTCATAATCAAAGAAAGAACGAGGTTCGTGCTTCATTCAAAACCTACAAGTCATGAAAACGATTGTGTCACATCCTACTGCGTTTACCAATTTAAATGTGTGTGTGGTCATAGGGAGGAGCAATCGTGATCTGAAAATTAGTGTGAACATGTACCAAAATGGTTGCAAAAACAAATACAGTCGAATGACCCAATAAGAGTGGAGAATAAATATCCATCATCCTCTATTGCCAAACATATAATCGAAACAGGTCATAAGATTGATCTAAACTCGGCTTTTGTGGTGTTGTATAAAAGTGTAAAAGGGCGTATACTAAGGTTTATTGAAGCCTTAACTATACGAAAATTCAAACCCCCTTTGTGTATTCAAAAACAGTTTGTTCTCTCCTTAAACCTACCCTTGTAATATTAGCTTGTTATCCAGTGATTAGGTGTCAAATGGTTTTCACATTATTTTTATTATTATTATCCTTGTCTATTCTTGCCCCCCATTTCCAGTCTAGTTGACCTTTTATTTTTATATATAAATGTTCTTTACAAGTTTATGTGTGATCAGATTGTTCGAAATGTATTGCGCTAATATATCACATAGTTCTGATAATCTTCGTCTTCTTATTACATTATCGAAATTTATCAAAGCGACTAATTGCTCTAAATTATTATTATTATTATTATTATTGCTTAAACATCATTATTAATCTCCCCTATACATAGTTCATTCAGTTCGTATTCATCCCTCCTCATTAAGTCTTACCAATTTTTCACACAATTAAGTCTTCCATTAAACATTTGTCGAACTGTGATTGGACTATTGTCTCTCTCATGCAATAGTTTATTTGTAAATATTCTGCTCTTACGAAAAGTGAATAATCGAAATCACTGTTATTATCCACTTAAAGAATGATATTTCATAAAAAAGTCACTAATCGAATAGAAAAAGATACTAGTATTTATAGTGGAAGTTTTCGCTTTTGTAGTCATTTCCTCGATTTAATTATGAGCTTGCCAGTGTTAGGTGGAAATAGTTTCGGATTACAGAAGCCTTCGTCACTCGACTTGAAACCTATAAAAATTGTGGATGAATGTAAACTGATTTTCGAACTTTATAAACAATAATCTACTTCATTGTTGTTGTTTGTAAACTCCTGAATACAGCCCTCCAAAGTTCCAACACTTACTATTGAAAAAATAGAACCACGAAATTCACAACCACTGGTGAACTTTTCCGCCATTGTCGAATGCCGTGTAAAATTTTTTGAGGATTTAGTTTACACACCAGTCACTCTCCGGATACAAGCAAATCCAGCTTATGGTATCATATCTAGACAAAAAATCCAGACAGTTGGATATTTATTGAAAAGTATAGCGCCTGTATGGCCTACTTACACTATAAAACCGTAAGTAATAATAGTTAAGTATACCCATTTTATTTTCTTCTATGATAATTATATGTCTAATTATCCCTTGCTGTCTCAAATTTCAACAAAACAAAGTAGTCTTCATAAAATATGATCTTTCATAATCAAGATTGTTAAGCAGAAAAGAGTAAAATTGTTGAAGCTGAGGCGAAGAAGAATAGTTATTCGTTAAATAGCCCTCAAGAAACATTTTTCTGGCACTCAACCTCGTTGTTCATCTGAATAAACCCAACGAAATAAAATACTTCAAATTTTTCTTCATACACCTTGAGGGGTATAGTAATTTCTTTTGTGGATATACCTTGATCAGGAATCATGGGATCAGTAATTATTTAAAAACTGACAAAGGCATTTTCGTTATATTTCTAAGCTAAAATATTTGCGGAAACTTTAACTTGCTTGCAGATAAAAAGAACGCTCCTAAGTAAGTAACGAAAACTTTGTAGATTCATTGTATAAAGAAATCTGAATGATCGGTGTAGAATGCATGTACAAAAATATACACAACTGTAGCTACATATAATCATCTTCAAATCCGAATCTATTCTTAACTAATTATTAAACTTGAAGTGATATGTTGTCAAGAGTTGAAAATCAGATAGTGAAAGGATGTTGTGTAATAATCGTTTTTAAAAAGGTGACAAGGTGGATAAAAACTGTCCACTTGAGTGCGATCAAGAACAGAATATTTAAGAGGTGTAATAACTGCTACTTAATAGTTGTGAAAACAATTGGAATAATATCATAAAGATAAAATAGATTATGGAAGACAGGAAGGGTGGCTAAGATCATAAAAGAATGAAAGACTGAATATACTGTTTGTGTACGCAAAGGCTAGGCCTAAACTGGTGGTCAGCAATAGCCTCTTCTGATTGTATGCATGATTTTGAAGCAGGCTTCTGGTGAAGTAGAGTAGCCCGACCGTTGCTGCTACCTTGACGTGGTGGTCGGGCTTGTCTATCGTGATGATTCAATCGAGCTATGCTGGCTGGAACAATCGTTCCTCGAGGTCCTACCATGCCAGACAGGTCGGTTGAAGAGCGGTGAGACTAAAAGCAGCAAACACAAGGTCCGAAGGCGAAGTCGTACTGTTGACTGTACAGAGGTGTGACATCAGTAAGGTGTTTCCTTCAGACAACCAGCATGACAGCGATGCTGCCTTCCCACAAGGAGTGGTGGGGTTAGAAAAGGTCGACCCTAAAAATGCACACCTCGCCTTATCCCACGGATATCCGTCTCCGGCTGTAAGGTTTTTTTGAAGAACGGAGCTAACACAAAAACTACCCACAAAAAGGTCGTGTGTGACCGACCTCAAGCAGTTGTCCCTTGGGCACTGCGGTCACGCTCTCAGGTCATTAAGACCACTTCTAATCCCATTTCCTTTACAGGTACCCCTAGAAGAACCCTTCCACGGTGTGGGCAACCGGGAAGTGATAACTGCCCTCATACCTCTAACAACACTCAAGACCACTGTATTCATAATCAATCTCCTTCTTCACTTCCTACTATTCCTTCTACCCTGACTTTTAATACTAAACTTCCTCTCTCGGTTTCCTCCTCAAGTGTCACCATGGCCAACGATTCTAGTGCGCGAAACGCTGTCCCAGGTCTACTAAAACCTCGCTCCAAACTACACATTGGAGCCTTCAACGTACGTACCCTATGCCAAATCGGTCAACAGGCCTCCTTAGCTAAAACTCTAGAATCTCGTTCCATTGATGTATGCTGTGTCTCCGAAACACGCATACAGGATCCCAGTGTGGTCATTCACTTGACCTCACCTCGCCAAAATGGACAGCCAACGAAATACACCCTCCGTGTATCTGGCGACCCGTTGGCTAGTTCTCGCGGACTTGCAGGTGTAGGCATAGCACTAAGTACAAGGGCAAAACAGGCACTATTAGAATGGATCCCCGTTAACAGTCGCCTGTGTGCTGTCCGGCTAAATGGCTCCGTAAGAACTCGGAAGGATAGGGACACACGTCGTTGCCTTTTCGTCGTTTCTGCCTACGCTCCCACTGACTGCAGCCATGATGAAGAGAAAGATGACTTTTACAGAAAACTCTCTGAGCTTCTTCAGAAAGCTAAGCGCTCAGACATAGTAGTCGTAGCGGGTGACTTTAATGCCCAGGTAGGCAGCGTAAATCAAACAGAAAGACATTTAGGTGGGTGTTTTAGTATTCCGACTCAACGAACCGATAATGGTGATCGTCTGTTGCAACTATGCTCAGACAATCGTTTATTTTTAGCAAGCACTAATTTTAAGCATAAGGAGAGACATCGTCTAACATGGCGACCACCTGCACCAAACCAACGATGGACTCAAATAGACCATATTGTCATCAGTCATCGTTGGAGAGGCTCAATAGAAGATTGTCGCTCGTATTGGAATACTTGTTTAGACTCTAATCACGCTTTAATACGATCACGCATTTGTCTGCGCCTCAATGGACGCAGGAAAAGTACACTAAGAAGACCCATTAGGATTGAACTGGAGGACGAGAAAGCCAAATGCGAATTCGAGAAACAACTGAGTTCACATCTAGGCAGTTCTGTAAACAAGACTGACCCAGATGCTGCTTAGAAAGACATACGAATAGCTGTGGAAACAGCAGTAACATCTATTAGCCATTTAAACCATAGGGCTCCAAAAAACCAATGGATTTCCTCTAAGTCTATTTCACTGATGGATTCGCGTAAACTCATCCCATCAGGCTCTGAACACGACGAAGAGCGTAAACAAATTAGATCTAGGTTAACTAAAAGTCTAAGGAACGATCGTGAGCAGTGGTGGGCAACGAAAGCAAAAGAGATGGAAAAGGCAGCGGCTGTAGGCAACACTAGGCAACTATTCAGACTAATAAAAGAAACCGGAATTAAGAAGTCAAGTGTAAGTGAGACAATCTCTGAAAAAGACGGAACCCTTATCTGCTCTCAACCCAAACGTTTAGAACGATGGGCGGAACACTTTAAGGAGCAGTTTAGCTGGCCTTCAGCTACTGCACAACTACCCACTATTCCCAGAAAACTTGAATGGAACATTGAAGTAGGCCCCTCGACCCTACTTGAAGTTCAAAAGGCTATAAGTAATCTGAAACGAGGAAGAGCAGCTGGTCCAGATGGATTGGCTCCAGAGGTCTTTAAATATAGTGGTCCAATTTTAGCGATTAGGTTGACTGATATTTTAGCTAAAATCTGGGAGTTGGACGTAATCCCATCTGACTGGTCACAATCTTTGATTGTCCCAATATATAAGAAGGGGCCAAAATCATCCTGTGATAACCATAGAGGGATTAGTTTGACTAACATAGCATCTAAAATACTAGCCTCAATAAGTATCGGGCGCCTAACTAAGACTCGTAAACTGCAAACACGAGAAAATCAGGCTGGCTTCAGACCTGGTCGTGGCTGTATCGACCACATATTCACCATTCGTCAAGCTTTAGAGCACAGACACGCTTATCGGCGTCCGACAATGATAGTTTTTCTTGACTTGAAAGCAGCATTTGACTCTGTAGACCGAGAGGTTCTGTGGCAGTGTCTGTCATTGAGAGGTGTACCTGAGAAGTACATAAACTTTTTGAAGGCTCTTTACTCGAACACTACCAGTCGAGTGAGAGCTTATGGCGAACTGTCATATGATTTTACAACCTCAAGTGGTGTCCGTCAAGGCTGTCCACTATTCCCATTTTTGTTTAACTTCATTATAGATTTGTTGCTGGAAATAACACTCGTCGACTGAATTTTCAGGAATTGATATTCTACCAGGAGGTTCACTTACCGACTTAGAATACGCAGATGACATAGTCCTGTTTGGTGAAGACGCTGGCAAAATGCAGAGTCTTCTGTTAGAACTCAGTAATAATGCCAGGATGTTTGGGATGCGTTTCTCCCCATCCAAATGTAAATTGTTACTCCAGGACTGGCCTGCGTCAACACCTGAACTAAGGATAGGGAATGAAGTAGTCGAACGCGTGGACAACTTCACTTATCTTGGAAGTCTGATCAGCCCTAATGGGTTGGTGTCTGACGAAATCTCAGCACGGATTCAAAAAGCTCGTTTGGCTTTTGCCAACTTACGTCACCTATGGCGAAGACGAGATATCCGTCTATCAATTAAGGGACGAGTATACTGCGCAGCAGTTCGCTCTGTTCTACTTTACGGCTGTGAAACATGGCCATTAAGAGTAGAAGATACTCGTAGGTTACTAGTATTTGACCACAGATGCCTTAGAAATATTGCCTGCATCTGCTGGGATAACCGGGTAAGTAATAGTGAGGTTAGACGCAGGGTATTAGGGAATGATGGTAAATCAGTTGATGAGGTGATGAATCTTCATCGACTGAGATGGTTGGGCCACGTGTTACGTATGCCTGAACACCGATTACCACGACGCGCTATGATGAATAGTATTGGGGACGGTTGGAAGAGAGTTAGGGGCGGCCAAACCAAAACATGGCATCAGTGTTTGAAGTCACTAACTTCTAGCCTGAGCCATGTTGGTAGATGCAAACTACCTGGTTGGGGTCCGCGTGACTATCGTAACCAATGGTTGGAGACTCTGGGTGACATGGCTCAGAATCGATCACAATGGCGTAGGTGTATACACTCTTTATCTTCCCTTAAACCTTGAGACTAAAATTGCTTCATATCTGTCTTCCTTCCTATACTATATCCTTATATACAACCTATAATTTATATACTACTACCAACACTAAATTAACTACTATGAATCCGGTGTTTGTCTTGTTGTGCTAACGAGGTATGGCAACTTGGACCGATGCATATATGTGCCTGGTCCTACGTTGTAGCTGACTGACTGAAGTGGAGTAGCCAGAATTGACTAGATGCTCCAAGATTGAGCTTATGACTGATTCCTGTAATTCTTTGTGCAGCTAGACAGGGTAATGTTCGGTGATGTGTCCCGAAGAGCTAACTTTGTGCGGCAATTGTGACCAGCTCCACATGAGCAAGTAAAATGACAGATGTATATCGATTTGGCCCTAAGTGGGAGCTTACCCTTCACACAACTTCAAACCATAGGACGACTAGAAAAGGTAATGCAAAGTTCAGTCGAACAGAACGTTTTTCTCAAAGATCTTGCAAGCCTGTTTTCCAGAAATTCTGCTGCAATATTTCCTTTAAACCGAATATTCATGAAGTGATCCTCCTTTGATGTTGTGGACACTCCTTCAAGTCGTTGTTTTGGCTTCAGATTTTTCCCCATGAATCTAGATATATATCTATTGTTGATCAGTATCTTCCGTAGTTTATCAAGCTCGATGTTGATTTTAACCTCGGTACAGATAAGTCTAACCCACTAACAGAATGGATTACGTTTCATTTTTGTTTCAGTGGGAAGCAACTTTGAAAATTCATGTATTAACCATTCCATGTTTACTTTCTATATATCGATCTTCGTAGAGAATCGTCAGTTCTACTTCTAAGAAGTAGAATTCTGAATCCGACTCTGATTCTATTGTGAACTTAATTGATTAATGACAGATATTGAACGTGTTCAGGATACCAGTGAAAGTGATATTTTTATCACAAATAATGAAAGTGTAGTCTAAGTATCTCTCATATAGATAAAAGCTGCCAGTTGTTGGTCCAAATATAGTGTTTTCGAGATTAGCAATGAGGCAGTCAGCTAGAAGTGAGCCGATTGGTGATCCCACCGATACGCCGTAAGTTTGTCTGTACAACTCACTGTTAAATTTAAATTAGACGTCAAGAGTAAATCGAATATGTAGTGCCTTCAAATAGCGTGTTGGAACACTAACATAGAGTTTGTTTTTTCAATATAATCATGTAGTAGGCAGATTTTTTCCTTCACACGTACATTTGTAAGATGAGAGGAAATATCTAGTAAGGTCATCTTCTTTCCGATTAAGTGGACACTTGATATTGGATCGACACAATCAAACGAATCAGTAGTGATGTATCCATTGAGTTGATTTCTGACTGGTCATATGATTTCAGATAGCCATTTGGCGACGGTATGATATGGCGAGTTATTCATATCTAGTATAGGACATAGTAGGGTATCTTTCTTATTTATATTGTCATATAATAGAATAATTGGTCCAGTTGGTCTACGTTTTTCATAGAGGTCTCCCCTGATAACTGACTTCTCTTTCCTTTTCTTAAGAATTTTTGTTACTTTCTGCCCACCTTGACCTCTAGTCTCTTTTCGGACTTTTCCAGTGTTCGTCACTTCAATAAACTTTAAATAGTTCAACAACTTGTTAAGATCAGTTGTTCTAGAAATTTCTGTAACTAATCTGAATCCAAGTGCAGTTTTCAGTTGTTTTTCCATCTGTTTATGTGTTTTTTAGGGATTAATTTTGGTGACTACTGAAATCAATCAAATTAATAGTTTCAACGACACATTGTTACGTATAAATGACATTAAGTAAGGAAAGTAGGAAAACATGCGATATTTAGTTGTAACGTTCAATGTTTAAAGAAATCTATAACGGATGTTATGTTCTCTCCATGTCAAACCTTGTCAAGATGAGTAATGAAGCGAACTGACTGTGCATTATACGTGTTTTACCGGAATACTCTGTTCTTTTCTTGACAAAATAAAAAAAACTTATACCTTCATCATATTTTGACAAATCAATTCTAATTTAATTTATCTATTTCTTCACTTATAAACATCATCAGGATTCGGAATTATTTTGGTGATAATTACAACTTTTATTCGTAGCTAACGCAGTCATCAGTACATGACAATAATTGGTCGTAAAAAATATTTCAATTTACTAAATGTATTCCTGAAACTGTTCGATCTTCAGTTTCATATTGTTGAGGGTACACATTGAAGAGTGAAATTAATTCATTCAGTGATTTGTGAATATATGCTCTTTAGTATGGTCTCTGAATAATGAGAGAAAAGAAGTTGAAGGCTGTTTTGGAGTACCTCGTACAGTTAGATCATTCAATGATCAAAAATATTGATCTTTAAATTAGGAATAATATCTCTTATAATAATCATGTTTAAATTAGACATAATGTCATGCTCCCTGTTATTCATCTGAAAAATATATCAGATATAATTTGAAACTTTTATTTTGGCGAAATCCAATTTCACAAGTAGTTTTATTGAATACTAAACTGTCTGTAAGCCAGAAAATTTTAAAAAAATTGATAAATACGTTAATATACTTTTACTAGTCTGAAAGCTAATAATAAACTTTCTTATAAGCAAAGATGGATAGTGGCTAGCAGTGGAATCCAGGACGCGCGCTTGTCCTATTTGGGACTCGTCAGCTGGATGTACCTGCGTCTCAGAATTGGTGTTCACTCTGGGACTCGAACCCAATACCTTTCGCTTCAAACGCCATCGCGTTATCCACTCAGCTTCTGAGTCCTGATAGCCACTTGCTTGTGCAAGTTATAATAATGAATATTACTATTTTCTTGATTATTGCAGTGATTCAATTACAGTAGAAATTTCCACGATATACTTTAACGAAACATGTACTGATGCTCAGTGTGATATAGCATTTCGTTATTCAGTAATGCCACTCACCACAATCCCATTCGTTATCAACTTCACGTTTTCCACTCTTGGATCTACATTCATGAAGACATTAACAATCACCGCTGAAACAAACTATTCTGTTCAGATGGTATGACTTGAATTTTTATCTCATTTTTATTCAACATTTCGTCTCAGAACGATATCACATTATTTGCTCATTGTTATGAGTGAGTAACAAACACACACAGCTTACAGAGTCAGAAGGTGACTTTGGTATTTTAGTTCGACTAGGTTTTGGGAATTTTGGCAAAAGTATCAAAACCACTTAGGTTTTGAAGGTGATCCCTCTGATAATATTTTCCAATGCAAACAACACGAATTACGACATGTTACAATTCATGCCGTACAAGTTTCGTGAGAAGCAGATGACTTTAACACCAACATGTTAGAGTTATAGAATCATATTTGTTGTCACATACTAATGGTAGCATTTATTTTCAAAGTATCAGTTTGCGGTTGTAGAAATTGTTGGATTCTATTGAAGTCACCAACCTATCCAAGTTATACAATCACTGAAAAACTGGTAGCACTGGACAGTCGTTTCATTATAGTTTGGGACCACTCAGGAATCCACATCCACTAGGCTGAAGTTGGGAATCGAGCCCAGGACCTTCGGTCTTCAGCGCAAACGCCTAACCTTTATACCCCTGAGTTGGGATCCAGTGGTGTACAAGTCTAACTTCAATGAATCCACGATAGTGAGCGACTATCTCCCACTGACTTCTTGTGTCAGTTAATTTATGCCCAGTAGACAAAAGGGCTTCATGGTTATGAAAATGTTGTTATAACTGTGGGACTAAACCATGATCAATTGGTTAACACTAATATTCCCAATGAATCGCATTTCAAAGCTGTATGTAAGAAAGACTGGTCTGATGTTACAGATTTTAATTTGAAAAGACTGGAAATCAGAATTAGAAAGAGACGCTTGTTAGGAATTGTAAATCTTGATTTCAGGAAGATAGCCTCATGAAGCGAAATGTAAATAAGTAAAAAGAAGTGAAAGTTGATAGATTTCCAATTTGACAGAGTATGTTTGAATTCATGATCACATATATTGACTACACTTTATACTTAGGATTTTGTGAAGCATTAAAACCACTCCTCCATATGTTATAGTAGTTTTTTACCTTTATATTTTACTGATATGAAAATTTATTTCATTGTCCTTTGAAAATATTCGACACTAATTTACGTTTGCCCGATCATTTTTAAGCTAAGAAACCAGGAACCCCAAGTGGAATTAGTTTCCATTGAGTCGATGACTACTAAAAATCAACTTATACCAAACACTTACACGTGGCTAAAGTTATCCTTAATTCCGAAACCCAGTGTGTGGGGGACAATAGATTTTCAACTATATGCACCGGGTTCCTTCACAGAATACATCTTTTTAAATCCACAACTCAAAACCCAATGTTCATCATTACCGTTTATCAACTTATCAGCAACTCCTATAGATAATATGGTTTATATTAACGTGGACAGAACTTATTATGAAGGTTTGTTTGTGTATTTCACAATTTTATTGACCGAAGTTATTATCGATCGATTTCCTCTTATTAATAAATGGTAACCTTTTGCATAACTGATTTATAAATCATGACACCCATCAAATGAATTCCTCATGAATTGATTTTTAACGTTGTGCTTATACAAATACTGTTTCAATGATATCATTTCCAATTTTTGAACATCACATATAAGCGAACAATATTGTTTTCGATTAGATCCTCATCAGGTTTTACTCTAATGTACAGTAATATTTATATGCACATACGAAATTATTAAACCAATCTAGGCAGTTTATGAGTCAATGATAACAATGAAATAGATTACATAATTAAAAATAATAATAAGTGAAACGTACAAATTGATAGTATGATGGCAGGTGTACTAGTTGTGATAAGAATAATAAAGGCTTGTTACATAATGGGATATACGTCAATGAATAGTAAAATATAGACACTGAAATAACATTCAGAAAAATTATAAGATTACGTAATGAGAAGTGTTCAGATAATTGGACTGTGAAGCGAATATTTGAAAAATAATAAGTAAATAATCGGTATGGAAAACAAAATTATTTATTAAGGCAAAGGGAGAGATAAGGGTGTTACAATATTCTTATGAACACAAAGACTTGGGTTGTTGGGTCGAATTCCTATAGCTTCTGCTATGTTTAAGAGACGAGATCGACGGGTTCGATTGGTGATTGGTGCATCAGTTCTCCACATTTCAGCTCCATACAGTAGAATTAACTGTGTTGTATCGAAAATTCAATGATATTGGCTGACAATTGTTTTGAGCTATATATTAACTGTAACTGCAGGAATGATGTTCTTGATTTGCCAATCCTCACCTTTATATCTACGATAGGTCATCCTCGTTCATCGATGATGGTACACAAGTACGTCGACGCTTCCAGCTCTTCCAAAGCTTGTCGATCACGTGTGATAGGGTTGGCGTACTCCGTGTTGTGTACAATCATCTTGCTTATTCCCATGCATATGCTACCTACCTACTGAAGAACAGGCATCTGAAACACTGGTCATCTTCACATGAAATAGTGGGAATTATAAAAAAACAAAAAGGTCTATTAAAGAGTTCCTCGAAGTATTCTATCCACCTGTTTCTCTATCGTCTAATCTCGGTGATTCACTTGCCATCTTCGTCCTTGACCGGTCATTCCGGTTTACTATATTTCTCTGTTAGTTTCTTCGTGGTGTCAAATAATTATTCCATATTTCCTTCTCTCACAGCTTTTCCCACTGCCGTTGCTACTTCTTCTACAAATTTCTGTTTCTCAGCTCTATTGCTACTCTTCACTTGTTTGTTTGCTTCAGTGAATTCAGCTTGTGACTTGACTTTCTCTGTTCATGTTCGACTGTTGTTGTTAATTACTGTCTTCCTGTTCTTCCATTCATCAATGTTGTTCGGGGTTGGCATAGAGATGCGATCATTCTAATGATGCTTGTTGTGGTCCACAACCTCCTGACACGTTGAAGTTAGTGCCTCTTTGATCCCTTTCCATTACTTCACCATCGTAGTTTATTCATCTTTTTCTTCGTTCGGTAGATCTTGTAAGGCTTGTAGTGTGTTGTTGAAATAAATCTGATTTTTGATTGATTGTAACTGAGGCAAGTCAATAATATCATCTTGTTGCTGTTTGCAACCATATATTCATCATGTTCAAGAATTACTAGATGTTGATGATATGACACATCTGTTTACGTGGTAAATTCTAAGTGATAAAGTTCATCTTATAATTATCAAATAATCACAATCAATAACCTAAAATAGATGATTAATCTCATTGTACACTTCATACAATTGACACTACTTTTCTTCGTCCATATTTGATTACAACCTATTTGAGATAAAAACAAATAACTGCTGAGGAGTACTATAATATGACGAAACTGCCGTCCAATGTTTCCAGGTTTTCCATGGTGGTCTAGTTTCAATTGATTCATGATCTCAACTATTAAAAATTTATTTGTTAGTTTGTGTTTTGATTTTGTCTAGGAATGGTGAATGATTCAACATTATCATTAACAAATGAGATAAGTTATTATATTCCAATATTTACTGCTAATTATAAAAATGTACCGGTAAATTTCACTTACAATGTGACAATTGGTTCTTATTCTAATTTTGGTAGCTTTATGTTTATTACCACCACTCCAGCAGTAAGTTAAATTATTTTATATTTTCACAAGGCGGTTTTTGTGGAGATTTTAGTAATTTTATATAGTTAAGATCATGAGTCAATTGAAGCTAAACCACCATGGGAAACCTGGAAGCACTGGACAACCGTTTCGTCCTATTGTGGCACTCCTCAGCAGTGCGCATCCACGATCCTGCCTCGTGGGATTCTGGCGCGAGACTGGTAGGTCCTGAGTTCGAATCTCCCGAAGGCGGGATCGTGGATGCGCACTGCTGAGGAGTCCCACAATAGGACGAAACGGTCATCCAGTGCTTCCAGGTTTTCCATGGTGGTCTAGCTTCAATTGACTCATGATGTTAACTATATTTTATATTATTTGTTTCAATTTGTATAATTATTATGTAATGTGTTAAATTCTGCAAAATTGTTTGGTCAAATCAGTTTATAAACTATTATCTCCATCTTACCGATGATGCTTTTCTTTACTTAATGAATTCACTTTACTTTATATGAAGTAAACAGATAGGAAATCAGACACTGACCATTGAATTTAAGTCTGGAACGAATTCTGACTGTTAAATAAACAAAAATAATCATGTTATGAAATATTTATCCACGTTTCACATGAGCTGTAATGAAATATATTCCAGTCTTACTGTTGTTTTTTTTAATAAAATGTGTATTTGAAAATTGTTCTTATATTTCCATTTGAAGATATGCATATTTGGTCCCACATAGTTAGTACCATATACTGTTGTAACAAATACCATGTCAGTGAAAGCACTATAATAGTAAAAGTATTAGCGTACAATTTATTCGTTCTGGTTACTATACAAGATTTTGGATTTGTACATACGACATAATTTTGAAAACTCTTTTGTCGGTCCCTTTTTATCTGAGGTAGTAAAAGAAAATAAATACAGAATATTAATTTAAAACAACTGAATTCTGTTTGAAGTAGAGTAAGATATCAATCTACCAATCTAGTTGAAGAGGAGCAGATCTTCCAAAGGTGAATATAATGGTAAACACCTAGTGATTCAGTTTAGGAAAAGTATATATTAAAGTAATCGTTAAATCTCTCATGATCAATTGTGAATGCTTGATATTTCAAATTATATTTCATATGATTGTAGTGACCATTTATCTACTAAGAGATGCGGTCAATAATTCTTGGCAATGGAATGATATCACAAACATGAGACGATATATTTGCATTCATTATAAAACCAATATCAGCAACATGTTTTATACTTCCTGTTATATCCCCTGGCGAATTATGAATCGTAAATCTGAGGTCTATTTATGGACAAATGTAATACGCCTATTCCTATTGGATAGTTGTTAAATAAGTGACCTAAATCTGAGGTCTATTTATGGACAAATACAATATGCCCATTCCCTATTGGATAGTTGTTAAATAAGTGACCTAATCGTTTCCGTGTTCCTCTTATCATAACCTTTATTTTGACCTTGGAACTATTATTATTGATTACTTTCCCCCTAGCTACAGCCACATTGGCCAATTATTGTACAAATGTTATTTTTCTATTTTTGATATATGTGGTCTGTTTGGTTAGTATACATAACCCATATCCAAACAAACAATACTAAGTGAATTCATAACCCAGTATGTTTGTAAATAATGATTCATACTGCTGAGGCTGTTATTTGTGTTTTGGACTTAACGGGCTGGGCTAGGCAGATAGGAAGGACCGAATAGCACCCAAGACTGCTCGTACGTATTTTTTGTATCATTGGACATATTCATATATATTAGGAGGCCAGAAATCTATACGTTATAACACTTCCTAATACATTTTATTGGTCCAGATTGCTCCAGTGGTTTTCAAAATACATCAACAAATTTGTAATCTAAGTTTAGATATAAAGGTTAAATACTTCACAAGAAAATGAAAATGAAATGTATCTGCCCTCACTTTCAGATATATTCCAAACCTAGTTTGATAACATATTTTGGAATTTTAATTACTGATGTTCATTTGATGAAACGAGTATTTCACTAATTAAGTGTTGCTATAAGATCATATTATTGTTTGGTTAAAAACAGTCTAAATTCTTCATTTCGACTAAATATTTTCCACAATATTAATAATTTAATAAAGTGTAGCTGATTATACAACCCCACCCGTAGCACTATTAGAGTTACAGCCGGTCCCAAGACCAGGCAAAGAAGAATAGATGGGCAAGTGATCAGCAACACCAGCCAGTTGAAAACAACTTTAATAAAAAAAGGTCAACCAAATCAAGCAAACGAAATAATTTAGACTCTACTCTCCGATTTGAAAGATCTTCATTCAGAGGAATTACGATGCCTCATGGTGAAAGCTGAGATTCTTCGCATGTCATGAAGCTGATGCCATTCCGAACAACCACAGAAAAAATGTTAATAGGTACATAGAATGTTCAAATAATTTGGAAGGCCGGAAGCACCAGTCAAATAGCAACAGAAGTGAGAAGATACAACACAACAGTACTCGGAATCAGTGAAAACCATCGCAACCAACCTCAACAGAAAAGCATAGATTCAGGAGAGATCCTGTTGGACTCCGGTCACGAATAAGAAGAAGATATTTCTCACACTCAGGGAGTTGTCCCGATGAAGCTGTCCAATGAAGCACGAAACGCACTTATTGCAAGGGAATCTCATGAATACAGAATCATCAAATCATCGTTCGAAACAAAGAAGGACGAAATCACAGTGAATGTATTCCAATGTTACGCACCCACCAATGATAGCAATGATGACGATAAAGTTCAGTTTAACGAGAGGCCGCAATCAATCATAGCAAAGTGCACAGTAATAGACCTTACCATTCTGATGGCAGACGTAAACAGTGAATTCGGAATGGACAACACTAGATATGATGATATCATGGGACGACATGGTCTGGGACTGGGAGAAAGGAACGAGAGTGTTGACAGATTTGTAAATGCATGTGTATTCAACGAAGTGGTTATAGGTGGCACAATATTCCACCACAAACGCATACGAAATGCTAGGCAAGTCTCAACGGACCACACTACACAGAACCAGATAGAATGAGGAGAGTAGCTGACGTGGTTTCAGATCACCATCTACCTGATTGTTGCGAGGACGAAACTACAGCTAAAGAAGCAGTGAACAACTGGACAAACAGCATTACAAAGATTCAATACAGTCTTCCATCCAGATACCAACTAATTCTACCAATTCAAGAGAACTCTCAACAACACACTACAAGCCTTACAAGATCTACCGAACGAAGAAAAAGATGAATAAACTACGATGGTGGAGTACTGGAAAGGAGTCAAAGAGGCACTAACTATAGATTGTCTTATTTCCTGTTGCGTTTCCTCACTTATTCCGGAAGTTTTGAGTGATGACTCCAGTGCTGCGTAGAATTCCAGTGGTGAGGCATCGCTTGTATTGTAATTCAATCCTTTTCGGAGTAGCTGTTCTTCTGTGTTTGTTAGTGGTTGTTTTGATAGGTTGACCACGCTGTTGTTTGTGTTTTCTTCTATAGTTGGATTTGAGATTTTGATTATTTTCTTTTTAAGGATGTTTCTTCTTTTTTCTCTGTGTCGTTTGCATAATGTTTCGATGGCTGTTGTCAGGGTTTCGAAGTGTTCTGGTGTGAGTACCTGTTGTAGCTTCCTCTTTTGGTCCTCTATGATATGTTGGTATTTACGGATCCTGTAATATGCGTCCGTTATCATTAGATAAACCATTTTTCTTCCACTTTGCTCAGCTATTTTCCATCCTAATGGGCAGTTGATTGGAGGTCTGTATCTTACACTTGTTGGCAGGACATGCTGGCGAATGCACTCGTGGAGAAAATATAGTTGTTCTCGAGTGGAAGCTTGCCTTTTGGCGAAATTCTCCCATTTTCGAACAACGAGAAGCGTACTACGCTCGTATGATTTTGAGATGGTGGAGAAGATTTTTAGCTCAGGTGGGTGATTTTGATGTTGGTTTGTTCTCTGAGCTGGGTGGTTTGGTCGTGGAGCTTTCATCGTCCTTCTGAACGGCATCATCAGCACAAACTTCGGGTAGAAGTGAAGTGTTTGAATTTCTCCACATGTAATTCACAGCTTGTCCTCTGAACCTCGATGTTGATTGGTTCTTATTGACCTTAAATCTGTCATTGTTTATTTCTTTGTTTTGGTTGTATCTCCTATTGGTTTGATTTTTGTTCCTATCTTCCTGCATAATTTTCTTGATTGGTTGATAGATTGGATTGATTTCAATATGTTTGTTTATTGCTGATTGACCTGAGTGCCGATTGATATAATAGCAGTTACATCTCTAATGGGGGAGCGTTGCTCATACGTAACTCAATGGATTAGTCGGCTTTTTAAAAATGTTTTCGCTTTGAATATATCTAACGTGTCGTTGTCGCAGAAAGCAGATGACCTGTGGATACCAAGAGGATTCACTATTAATATGGCCTATGTGGATAGGTACAGTGTAACCTAGTATTATCGACTTTTTGTCAAAATGGTGTAAATCCTGACTTTCCTAACTGTTTTTCTATGAAAGTGATCCTTGATTTTTTTTGGTCAAAGCTTAATGTGAACTGACGACAACTGACAATCTGTTTGTTGCTTAGATTGATCGCCTTTAATTCAAGTGATATTAAGTTGATTTATTGTACATAGAAATATAATGTTATTTACTTTTATGCTTGAGCGTATTTTAATCTCACGAAAGTTCAAAACCTTTCTGAGGTTCACTTCGTGTAAAACTACATATGCAGTGGTTTCTGCATTTTACTCGTAAGCCTGACTAACTATTATACCTTATTGAATTTTTCAAACGCACAATTTCTTCACAACTAAAATATTGGTGAAAATTTTAGAAATTCATAAAACATCGAAATAGTACCAGTTGTTCTCTTTATTTGCGAACTTAGGGATATAAATAAGTATATTTTTGTACGAAGAAAAAATTAACAAAATTCGTGGAATAAACTAAGTTTATTTTACTTTAAGTCTACTCATAAACTAAACTCATTTTAGATGATCTACGAACAATGAGATTACAAGTAGGATGTTGAAGTACATTAATTGTGGAAGTTGATATGGAATTTTGAATTGGGACAGTAGGAGAATAAGATGTAATAGCCACGTTATATATCATTAGTTCAGACTGCTTGTCCTGAACTTGGACATATGGAGTAAGGAATGTGAAATCACCAATGACAACCCCTATGTTTACAGTTGGTGACTGCATGATCATAAGAAAAATAATCCAACAAGTGAGAGTAAATAGACAATTGAAAAGGATTCTGTAGTAGATAAAATTCGTTCGGAACATTTATTGTTTTTAAAGAGGTTCTTTACTGGTATCGGTCCATGACTTCACATTACGTCAAATCCGTACTCTTAAGATTTTTATTTGAACAGGTTTCTGATAAGCCATTAAACTGTGATCCAATGATCTGAATTATCACTTGTTCATATAATTCAATATGAACCGTCGGTAACTTAATGATACGA
>NW_017386110.1:44287-53490 GCF_000237925.1 Schistosoma mansoni | reverse complement strand
CCAGAACACAAATAACAGCCTCGGCAATATGAATCATTTATTCACAAGCATACTGGGTTTATATACTAACCAAACAGACCACATTATACCAAAAAATAGAAAAATAACATTTGTACAATAATTGGCCAATGTGGCTTTGGATAGGGGGAAAGTAATCAATAATAATAGTTCAAAAGTCGAAACAAAGGTTATGATAAGAGGAACACGAATACGATTAGGTCAGTTATTTAACAACTATACAATAAGAAATATGCATATTACATTTGTCCATAAATAGACCTCAGATTTACGATTCATAATTCACCAGGGGATATAACAGTTGTCTTAGTCGACTATTTCCCCCCCATCAAGTCAGTCACTAAAACATCTCAATTTTTAATTACTATTAAAAGATAAGCTACTGATTATCTTTGTATAACCAACGTCTATGGTTAGTTACCTTCTCTATAACCACTGAAGCATGTGAAACTATAAGAACAAGGATCTAGAGCAATAAAAGACTGCATTTGTCTTGATAGACAGTTGCTCCAGTTGAAAGCTTCAGCTGACTAATTGCGAATGGTATGATTTACTCATTAGTTGTCCATATTACATATGTAAAATTATGTTGCTTAATACTATTCTTTTACTAAATAAACTTTGGATTTGACAATTATATTTGTCTGTGTGAGCAAATTATTTTGCTAGTTCTCAATTAAATAAATAGTAGCCAGTGATATTTCATTTTTATAATTATGTAAAATGAATCCACAACTATAAATGGGATTATTAAGCAATCTTACCTGAACAAGTTATTGAGGAGTAACTACATTTTGAAATACATTTTAGAGAACTGAAAAGGACATATTAAATAACTGATCATAGTACATTTGTGACATTCCCATAAAGTTTCAAGAAAATAGATATTTAAGTGAATGGACGTAAGTAATGCTACCACAACAGTGATATACTTTCAAAATAATTAATGAAGAGAGAATTTATAAGTGTTTTCGCTATCTATGTAGAAATGAACAGTTTCATAAAACATCCGATAAGCTATTATTGAGTTTGTATTGAGGAGTTTCCAGTCTTTGTTCATACCAGTACCTTAAAAAAGGTGTATGTTTAGCTAAGAAACGATACCTTTATTCTCTCATTTCTCTAATTTCACTTTGCTCATTTCATTTGTGATGAACTCTAAGTATATATTTGATTCAAATCTACCATTATATCTCTATAACTTAATTCACAAGATGTTGCATTATTCCTCTCTTTTATGCAAGCAAACTAGACAACGAAAGATTTTTGTTTATTTTCATAGTTTGGCGAGAGTGGACTTCGGCCCAGTATGTCTTACACAGGATGGTAGTCGTTTCGTAAGTCAGTTGCACAATTACTATTTAGTTTGATAAAGTTTCTCTGTCTAACCGCTAATATTATGTGCTTTCAAACAATAGGATTACGCTTAGTTACCTGAATAATAATGAACGTATGTCAAAAATATAACTAAGTATTTCAGTCGTAAGTAATTTTACCAAAAATTTAACCAGATGAGCTGTATCGGGATTACAAAAAATGGCAGAATGAATATAATAAATATTTTCAATTTAATGGTATTACTCATTCATAACACACCAGTACATATGTTCTTATCAGGCTAAAAGATCCAACATTTCATCTGTGAAGAAAACCATACTTGCGACTTGATTATGGTATCCTGGAAGTAAGGTGTTCCTCACAGATAAATAGCATTTATTGCTTGTGAGTCCTTATGGTCTGCAGGAAACGTCAGAAAAAGCCTGATTTTAATGAACATAGCCTATTTCCTCATGTTTAAACAGAGAAAGTGATATTTGTATACTCTGAAATGCCTAGACAACATCGTAAATGTGAGAATAAAATATATCGAGGTTGAAAGTGATCACTCTTCAGCTGTTAGTCCTTAGACCTTGAAACCAAGCTTATAATTATATCATACTATAAACGTTAATTCAGTTTACTTGTAAGGTGCTAAAGAAAAAATATTAAGCTTCACACAGAATGATTCTAGTAGGCTGTAACTGACTTTACATTCGTAGCATATGAAATCCACATGTACACCACTAAACAATTTTAATTGTTTATTTTATTCTTGGTAAGACATTTAACTTAATTTATCCGTTCACGTGGATGGAAACGCTGTTAATATTTCAAAATTACGAAATGTAAACTCTGTTTTGTGAAACCACTTGTGGATACAAAATTGACAGTTTCATTGTCTGAACTTTATGCCAAGTCGGACAACGTACTTCATTACCTCAACTTCAGATCTTCAAAACGTAGATGTAGACTGTCTCACAATCCTCATATATATTGAAATTGTTTTTATTTCATTTGTCATCATGTGAGCAATGTAGTGAAGCTCGACATTGTGCCCTAGAATTCTCGGGTAATTTAATACAAATTTCTATTGGTTAGTAAGATATAATTGTAACAATAAGTAAAAGATTAGTAAACTCACTTCCTGACTCGTTTCTAGTCGACAGTCTTTCATTTGTTGTACATGTCGAACTTGACTACCATACATACTCATGTGAGTTTTATTTGTATGTATTAGTCAAAAACTATTTATGGTCACGATTTCTGAATGTAACATGAAAAATAAGTATATGTCATATAATTTATTCACCAGTTTATAAATAAAACCCCCTTTTTTAATGACTGTTTCACGCCTTGCTTTTTACCCAAAATCAATATAACAACCCTATTTGATTTTAAGAACCAGTTGTGTCGAAAAATGTATAATTAATTTCGTATCATGGAAGAATACAATGATAAACTTGTTATTGGAGTGTATTGTAAATAATATGATGAATAAGATTTATTCACAGTAATTAAGACATTTATCCGAATTGGTCAAAATGATTTAGAAAAATCGAAATTTCTCACCTTAGGTTAAGGTTCTTGGTTATTTAGGCAAGACAACCATGTAATGCAATGTAGTCTATCCAGGTGATGTAAATCTCATCAGTTTACTGGATAAATTGTTAATTTTAACAAAAATTGTAAATGTTTTCGAATTTTTCACTTTTGGTAAGAATTTCCTATAACTGAGTGTTGTGCTGCTACCAATAGTCAACTTACTGAAGTTACTAAAATATCAGGACAGGAACAATTTACTTATGCAAACATGAAGATCAGACAGAAAATCAAATGGATTTGAAGAAATTTTGACAAAGTTTTAAATATTCATGAAACATTCTGTACACTGCAAGTACGGTTTAGGTTTGTTTGGACTACTCCTAGTCTATTTATCAATAAACTGAGTAGTAAGTGACATTCTGAATATTCTTCTTACAGTCAAATACTTAGCAGCTTAAAGGTTCAAACAAGATTGTTAATCTACGATCATCGTGTATTAACGTCAATGATGATCAGTCATAATAATGAATCTTATTATGGAGTAACTTTAGTTGCATAACTCCCAAGCACATAGTACCAAACAACTCAGAAAATCAATAGTGATAAAGTCTGAATAAAATATACACATCAGAATCCATTAATTTCTTATTTAGAAGCTTACAATATACTAACATAATACATTCTTAACTGTCTGATCACAAATTACCTTGTTAAGTGTAGGAAAGGGATATAGAACAACCGAGATAAAAAAGACAGTATATATGCTACTTCGGAAAGTAAATTAAAACTAATATTTTAATAGTGGGTTTAATGTAGGTACAATAGTCTGTTTTTGAACAGTTAAGGGAGTTGAATATACACATCTGAGAACTTCTATAAAACAATACAGTTGTAGATTCTAAATGTACACTCCCCCCTTTTAATTGAGTAGGTTTGAACATGTTATGGGACTATCATATGTTAATTAATGTTATTGAGCATTCTTTTCATATAAGTATGTTTTCGATGAGTTTTGTTTCATCTTCGACAGTAGTGTTCACTCATATAAGGCTAATCACATGAAATGGACCACTAATAAATGTCAAATTATGATGCAATGGCAGATAATAATCATTAATCTTGATGTAAACTTCTGTATTCAGATCCATGTGATTTACCTCATTATAATGCATTACGGAACCCTGCTGTGCAGTTGCTTAGCCGTCAGTCAGATACATTCTTAAATGTTCGTGATCTTCTGTTTTATTGTGGACGTGCATTTCATATAAAGGGGTCATTTGATTTGGAGAGACGTTGCTTCATGATTAGCAAATTACCTGATAGAATATGGACCGGTAGGTTATCACAGAAATTTTAGTTTTCTTATTAATCAAATGCTATTATTTATAATTGAAAGATTAAGTTCATTCAGGGATTCGCTTCAATAATATTCATTTTGAAAGAAATATATTGCAAGTAAAAGCTTGACTAATTGAATTTCTTCAAATTATGAGTACTAGATGATCGTTTACACCATAATGTTAGCATTAATATGTACAACATTTAATATATATCTTTATTATGTTTTAGTGATTTAGAATCGAAATATATTGCCTTCTCGATTATCTAAAGATCTTTTAGCATTTCAAGATAATTGAAATAAATGATTAAGATAAAGGGGTTTTTTGTGGATATTATAGATCATAAGTTAATTGAAGGTAGACCACCATGAAAAACCTTGAAGCCCTGGACGGCCGTCCAGGTTTTCCATAGTGGTCTAGTTTCAATTGACTAATGGTCTCAACTATTAAAATAAATAAAAGGATGTTTTTTGTTAGAATCAAAGAAAGTAACCTTTCTAAACAGAAAACTATTTCATTACTTCCGCAATGTTCCTTATGTAAGCCAATGTTGAATATAGTGGATATGCGAACTATTTTAGTCTTACCAAAGTTCAAACTAAACAATTATACTGATATTGATTTTGTTTGAAATATGCATATTTACACTTCTCAAACTTATTATTTGGTTATTAATGAGTAACCATTATTTCATCATCTACAATGGTTACTAAACATCACATGAGGCTGTAGCAAACATTCGAATGTCACAAAATTGTCTCCGAATTCAGCATCTGGTTACATAAAGTCTAACCACTTAACGTAATCACATATTACTCTGATAAGAACGAGAAATAGTCTTCTTTTTAGTCTCTTATCCTATTGAAATTTAATTAGATTATTTATGAATACAAAATATGAGGCATTAACATCCAACTCTACAAGCTAAAACGTTGTGTAAATGAAGAAGCTTTCCAAATTGATTCTGATTTTTGGAGAATCAAGTTAAAAAAGCGGGAAAAAAGACCTTCAGTAAGAACTGATTTTTACATTGTAAGTTTATTGAAGTTAATTCAAATTAAAGATATTCATAGTACGAATTTACAAGAAACATATTCTTCAAACATTCTGTTCAGTAATATTCTGATACAAATAAAGGAAATCGAATTATACATAACTTTTAATTTCTAGATATGGGACCATCTGTTGAACAAATTATAGCATACACAAATCCACTTGGCATATTGTTCGGTTTGGGATCGAATGGAGGAGGTGCAGTAATGAGTAAGGACTTGGGAGAAACATGGATTTCAATCAACGCATTCGTGTATCAAAAGACTTTGAATACGTCGACTGAAATCATCACTGCGAGTGTCATACCATGGATTTCATTCACTGGACCGATTGGCAATACACTGTTTGAGTCATTTTGCAGGATGCGAGTGGCTAAACAATGGAATGGTAAGGGATATGAATTTACGAATCTCGACGAATTTATCAAATTCCTGTTTAATTGAATGCACAAATATAAACTAAAACTTAAAACGAATAAACTGATATTGGATTAGTCAGAGTAGAGTATGATAACCAAAATATTTTGCTTTTATAGTTAAAGGTGCTAGAACTGAGATGAAATTATTGACAATTCATTTAAATATAACATATATGAGAAATGAAAATTAGATAATTACAATGAGTTAAGGACACGGTAACTGCTAAGATAAGAAATACTCCTTTCGTAAACAAAGTTCAGGGTTCATGTAATAGATAACTAAAGCTTATTCTGCATTAAGGATCCTGTTAAATTTGGAAGGATTACATAAACGGCCAGAAAATCAACATGTATGTTAGCTCAATGATCACAATCAATTAAATGTTCAAGGTTATGACTCTTCACAGTTTTTACTTCGAAATTGAAGAACTGAACTGAAAAATATTCGTGCAACCAGACAAGATTTTTTGCTACTATATGTGGTGTGGTGTGTCCTACTTATATATACAGATATAAGTAGTATGTATCAGGAACTGGAAGTAGGATTCTTACTAACAGGAGAGAAAAATGAATAGCAAATAAAGAAAAACAAACGCAGCTGGAATAGCAACAGGAATGAAAGAACAAAGAAGTCTGTAAAAGATAATGCAAGCAAGATGTGCAAATGGTGTATTCAATGAATTATTTTCATACTTTATAAATAAATTCAGTGGGTGTATTTCTTTCTTGTTAAACAGTACTGTTCACACTGTTAGCACTGTAACTTCATCATACACCTTTCTTTTTATTTCGCTGTTCCAGTCAATATCTGTAGTGAAGATTGATAACTGAATGGGAAACATTATTATAATTCTCAAATTTCCATAGTTTATACAGCTTGAGATTTAATCAGTTTTTCTTTTTTTAAATAAGTGAATGTTTATAAACAATGTTTATCCATTCGATAATCTAGTTCGTTTATTGAACATAGAAGAAAACCAGTGGCGTTTATACAAACATAGTACAGTGTATAAACACAAATGACATCCTTTTAGTATTTATGATAATTAACAAACAAATATATCAGAAGAGGGTTTTGTAGAGATTTTAGTAATTTTATATAGCTGAGATCATGAGTCAATTGAAGGTAGACCGTTATAGAAAACCTGGACGGCCGTCCAGTGCTTCCAGGTTTTCCATAGTGGTCTAGCTTCAATTGACTCATGATCTCAACTATATAAAACAAATATATGTTCACTTAAATAGCTTAATTAAATAGAACATTGATTACTTCAACATAAAGTTTGTCTATTACAAACAATGCATAAATTGGAGATCAGCAAGTGGGTCTCATACTTGATTATGTTCACAACAGTATAATCTTATTTGTTTTCATATAATTTGCCTTTAGCTTGCGTCAACCAAATCTATGTCAGCCAAATGTTGTTAGCCAATTGGACTTACATATGCCCGAAAATCAAGCTGTTTTCACCAATCAATTATCTCAACCGAAAATATGAATATAGCTTAAACACTGATTAATTTAAGTCATGTTATATTCAAGTTGTATAGGATTATGTAGTTGTCAGTTAATTTCTAATCATACTGTTATTCATCTAACACTTTACCTGTTTTTAATTAATTACATGCTTATAATATTTCGATTTCTTTTGCTTTGATGATAAGAAATTTCGTTTGAGTACCAAAACAGTTGAAAGTCAAAACTTTGGGTCTTTCATTCATCAATGAAAGAACAGAATTTCGATAAGTGTTCGTTTTCAGTGAATAGTTAGTTAAATTTTAAAATTCAAAGTGATGTCACGTGAAGTGTAGTGAAAGTGAAAAGCGAAATAACTCCATATTTGCTGGTAGGCCTAGGTTAGATTCTCTGTCGTGGAATAACAGCACAAAAACCATGCAATTGAATAAATGTCTTACTTAATGAATAAAGATAAATTATTATACTGTTTTAAAGTCATCTAATCCATTGAACGTATTAGAATTATGCAGATATGGACTATTCCTTCATCTCTTTGGAGTAAAAGACGCTTGGACAGTACACTCCGGCATAAAATGCAGTAATATTTAACATTTCAATGTGACACTATAATTCCATGCTAAATGGTTGCAAGAGAGACATCCAAATGTGAAACATGTATAAATGATAGTTAGTGACCATGTTACGCTAAACTAAAAACTTGTAGATGTACGTGATTGTGAAGTCACTGAAAACCACGATAGACTTACCATCTCATTCAATAGTTAACGACAATTATACAGACCTTGATTTTATACCTCTTGTTGAAGTTGTTGGAATAAACTGTCACAAAAGTAATGTGGATATCAGATGTATGTTTTTATTGAGAATTAATGCTTCTGAGTGGTTTTCATCATAACCAAATTAACCTCACCCATTGAAAAACATTTAATTTCAGAGTTATTAAGTCAGCTGATTTTATATCATACGGGAAATATTTTCCTTAAGGGTAAACGCAGTCCATTACTACTGTGAAGTCATTTCAAGGGATCAATCGGTCTCTGTGCTCAAATATTGTTAAATTCGAAACTTGTAACCGTGCTGGTGGAAGCTCTATCTTGTCAACATTGTGAATCACATATGACCTAGGATTGAAAATAATTTGGAATTACTTGAAAAGGACCAGAAGGTGGCTCTAAATGCACAATAACTAGATAAAAGATGAAATCTAACGAAATTCACAAAGATGTCAACTACTTGTTAAGCAATACACACACGTACACTCAAATAAAAACAGTCAATGTTAATGAGTGAATAATTGACAAGGTCAAAACGTGACTCAAGGAGAATATATAAACTGATCTGTACGGAAGCTAGAATAATCTATATGGGAGTGACATAGTACTGGACACTACAAACGTTTGTATTCTATCAGGTACAAAATAGATCATATAATGATCAAGTTAGCTGATAAACTGAGTCAACAAAAGTATTCCAAATGCAATTAAAAATATTATACTCTGAGAGACTGGTTTCACATTGATGTTTAGAAGAAACAGAGAATATCCAGGTTATTTGCAACCTGAGTTGCACATCTAACCTTTGTTCAAACATACTTTTTGTTTAGACCATCTATTATCTTATTTTTGATGAAATTCAATGTGATGAATCTCCTATCACATAAACAACGTTAACTCAAAAACTACCATTGTTTTGCTTTCAAACATTCCATTGATTATAATACTCTATAAGTCATTCTCAAGACTATTTATCATGTCTAATAAATGAGCTTTAATGTAAATTATAAGTAGAAGGGGGTATGTGGAGATTTCAGTATTTTTCAAAGTTGAAATAATGAGTCAATTTCATATTTTTTTTTTTTTTTATTTTTTTTATATATTTATTTAATATTTTTTATTATTTATTTTTAATTTTTATTATTATTTTTTTATATATTAATTTTTATTTTTTTATTTAATATATTTATAAATTTATTATATTACTTTATTTTATACTATTATTTTATTTATTCTTTAATTTTATTTATTTTATTTAT
>NW_017386110.1:42344-44087 GCF_000237925.1 Schistosoma mansoni | reverse complement strand
TGGTCTATCGGTTACGGACTTCGGCTCGAGTCCGGTAGGTCCTGGGTTCGAATCTCGAGAGTGCGGGATCGTGGATGCGCACTGCTGAGGAGTCCCATAATAGGACGAAACGGCCGTCCAGTGCTTCCAGGTTTTCGATGGTGGTCTAGCTTCAATTGACTCATGATTTCAACTTTATAAATTATAAGTCTTGCCCTAAACGATTTGTTTGAAACACTAATGAATATTTGAACGATAACAAAATACCTATATTTACTCATATGCTTACTCACCATACACTGACTCGTAATCCAGAATTTCGTTTATACAGTCAGGTTGTATACGGTGAATTTGAAATTGCTGAAATAAAAAAAAATCACTGTTCATGTCCAAAAACAGTCTTTGTATTTATATTAAAATAGGTCGGTGCAACAAACGGTTGTAAATTACAATATATTTTACTAAACTGGACAAACTATCTTGCCACATCGTTCTGTCGATGTACGTGTGTTGAAATTATCGAATAAATTTATAAATAGGCGATAATGTGACCGAATTTGGAAATCTGTTCTATAGTTACATTCATAATATGTAGCAAGTGTATACTCCCAGATTGTTTACTTCAAATACCTTCATATTATAAAGTTGTTGGTAGCTTGTCAACCTCATCTCTGCTGAAAGTAAGAGTATGGTTTAATATTTTCTTATGCATTTATGTTAAACAGTTTCCTAATAACTTTTTTTCGTAGAAACCTTTTAGGTAATTGTTTCTATTCGGGATATGATGTATTGCGGTTGCCACATTTTCCATAGCATGTTTCATGTAATATATCCAGATAAAAATATTTACTTGTTGATGAGACTCCTGTTGTACTGAATGAGTACGAAGAAAAGAAGAAAACTTACCTATTAGCCAATCAATGGTTTTTAATGTGCCTGTCTAAGAACACTACTATATTCCCTTTAAAATAACGAAGGATCGAACGAAAGATAATACTCATATCATTTTATTATGCTTTCACTCTAAAATGAACCTAAGTTCTGCAATAGTTAAGAGATCATGGGAGCATACAGTGACGGTTCTTTCACCAGTCAAATGAAGAATGTAGTAATGAGAAAATTATGTTACGGAGAGTAGCCATGTTAAACAAGGATAGTTTTTATATACCACGTCATCAGTCAATACAACGGAAGGTAAACATATCGCGAAGAACTAAGTGAGTTCAGATCCAAGGAAGAATTTCAATTTTAGGCTATAATACTTTCAGTAATCGGTAATTTTACGGCAGAATGTAGTTTGTCACACTGAATAGTGTTTATGGAGCATTAATAAATGGTGTTCCATATAAAATACGAGAGTCTGGTCGAATAAATTTCTAGTGGATTGTTCACGTTAGAGGGCATAGAGCAATGATACAACTCGTTTAAAATGAATGTGCTCTTTGATAAATACTAATCCAAGTCATTTAAACTAATTTCGTTTGGTCTTAAGCTATACCAGTTAAAAAAGTTATGTACGCTACAATTACCATTTGATTTACTGCTTTCCATCTATGAAGAACTAATTTAAAAACGGTCTTCCATATAGTTTTCAACCTATCGATGTCATAATGAGGTTTATTTATATATGAACCTTGAAACTATATAAATTTTCCATAATTTTATGGGAGTACACAAATAATTTGTCTAAATTCGTTTAACAAAGAAGTTGCTGAACTAGTTGGAAATGCCGTTTCTCAGTAAAGTCACTGGATTGTGGGACAC
>NW_017386110.1:0-42020 GCF_000237925.1 Schistosoma mansoni | reverse complement strand
TGTTATCACCTGATATAGTAAAGAGATATGAAAAATGAAACCAAGGTTCGCAGTAGCGTTGTATTCTCTTTCGGTTGGGAGAACGCTAGATATATAATTAAGTAAAGTCCCTCTGACTACTGAACAGATTGATGTGAAGTAACGAAATATCTGAGACAACATATTCAGTTAGCTTCCTTTTACTTCATCAATCTGAGTGACAAAGGGTTTAGTCTGGAGGAAGATCTATAATTTTATTCTTAGGTTTTATTTCCTTGAATTCTAGTATCCAAATCTTACTGACCATGTTCAAGTTGCTTCAGATGACTCCAGTATGTGTTGCAAATCTAATTTATCCTTTACTAAAGTAAGCGTCATAGTTCGATGATCACCATTTATAGTGTAATTATCAAGTACATTGACAAACTTCTTGGAACTAAACGTTGACATATTACTGATGCTGTAATTTACGAAAATCCTATTCTTACACAGGAAACTAGTTAAATAGCAACCAACTATCTGCTAAATTACTACTTAAGCGACTCTCCATTAGGTCAGAATATAATGCAAATGTGATTAATATGTACTTTATTTTAAAAAAAGGCTAGTTGCAAGATAGGTAATTCAATATAAAATTAATTAAATGTTCTATTATTGCACACAACATAAAATGAACACGTTATAAAAGCACAAATATTTGAACAAACTTCTGTATCCGAACTGTGAATGTAATGGATCATTTAAAAGGGTTTGATGTTTGGACAGGTGTTAGTCCAGTTTGCCAATAGAAGTTCATTCGCATACATTCCGTTGATGCACACTAAAGGAGATGTATATAAAAACAAACAAGATTAAACGGTGATCAATCAGTCGATAAACTCACTTCTCAAACTTCAAATTAAGTATCGTTTTTGATAAACATATTTTGAGTGTTAATAATAGGACCATAACTATGCTACAATGTGTTCGTGAATGCCTGTCGTATTCACAGTGCAACCAAACATGTATGTCATAGAAATCTAGCAATCTCCTGTAATACGTATAATAATAATCTCTCTTATTTAAACAATATTAGATAGTAGAACGTAGTCAAAACAGTATACAATGAGTAAAGTCCTACAACCATGCAAACGGTGGAATCAATGAATATAAATAAACCAATTCAGATTAAAATTTCGTTGTTCATCTGTGTGCTTCTTAACAAAATAATGTGAAAGTGGTGTTAACATCTTCATGTCTGCATTAAATCACAAAAGTTACGTTATGGAATATTAGGAATTTGTAAAGGTACTATTGAACAACAACCGTGTGAAAAACAGATTATTCACTAATGGGAAAACCAACTATCTTAGAAATAAATGCCATACATATTGCTATTGCTATCTAGTGAATATCACAAGAGGTATGTGATCGGTTAGAATTGACATGACTCTGAAACTTGAAGAAATATTGAATAATCTTAAGTTTTGATGCACACTTTCATGTGTGATGACAGAAAACACAATTGAGCATCTGGTTACTATATATTACTTACCATTCCATTGTTGAGCCACTCGCATCCTGCAAAATGACTCAAACAGTGTATTGTCAATTGATCCGCTCAATGAAATCCATGGCATGACACTCGCTGTGATGATTTCAGTCGACGTATTCAAAGTCTTTTGATACACGAATGCGTTGATTGAAATCCATGTTTCTCCCAAATCCTTACTCATTACTGCACCTCCTCCATTCGATCCCAAACCGAACAATATGCCAAGTGGATTTGTGTATGCTATAATCTGTTCAACAGATGGTCCAACATCTTAGAATCGAACAGAAATCAGTCAAAATATATCTTACATTATCTTGTCAAAATAAGCTTAAACAAAATTTTCGATAAATCAAAATTGTTTGTAACTATGTATTTTATCAATCTGTTCAATGAACAGTTAATATACTAAAAGTTTGTATTTACTACTTATTAAAATACTTTGCTTGTCCTAGGCGAACAACAAAATCTCTTATGTCAGTCAGTTCAAGTTTTCTTGTATAATTAATAGTAAAATATGAAGAGAATGAGTTGTGAATGCTTTTTCCAAGTACAAATTCAGCCACAATTAGCTTGTGGTGTTGAACTTGAATGTAAAACATTTGTTCTCCTTCATTATGACATAGTTTGATTTTATACATCATGTCTTGTAAACTGAGTCAGATATTCAGTCAATATATTCATGAATAATCATTTTTGATAATTGTTATTCTATTAATTTCTAATCTAGTGTCAACTAACTAAGGTTGATTAGCACATCATGAATGTAATCAAAATAGGGCAATGAGTAGAATCGAACAGAGGTGGTACTGGATACTCTCCTGTTACAAAGTAATAAGCTCTGAACATCAAAAGGTTGATTATTCTGAAGAAATTACTCATGTTGATGAGGACGATATGGCAACTGAATTTCATGTTAATTAGTAACAAATCATTACCAATTTGTGTTCATCTCAAGTGAAATGGAGGACTGATAATTATTATTAACGATTTGTACAAATTTTCGAGAATTTCAATGAGTCAGCAATTTTATGAAATATTTTTGAAATGAGTACTAGTTAATGAGCCATTTAAACAACCTTAGTTTTAAACTAACTCCGCCTGTGGCTCTTCTAGGCCTACTGTTGGTCACAAGACCGGGTAAAGGAAAATAGATGGGCAAGGGGTCTGCACCACCATCCCATGGAAAACAATCATGCTAATAATCGCCAACCAGATTAAACAAATTTTGCTATATAGACTCTGCTCTTCGGTTTGAAGGATCTACATTCGGTAGAATTACGATGCCTCATAATGGAAGACGAGATTCTTCGCATGTCACGTGGCTGATGGCACTCCTAACATACACAGCAACCATTAATCTAGTGACATAAAATGTCCGGACAATGTAACAGGCCGGAAGGACCAGTCAAGTAGCAACGGACGTGAGAAGATACGACACAACAGTACTCTGAATTAGTGAAACCCATCGGACAAAACCTCGACAGAAAAGCATAGATTCAGGAGAGATTCTGTTGGACTCCGGTCGCGAATAAGAAAAAGATACTCCTCACACTCAGGGAGTTGTTCCGATGAAGCTGTCCAATGAAGCAAGACATGCACTTATTTGGTGGGAATCTCATGAATCCAGAATCATCAAATCATCCTTCAAAGCAAAGAAGGATGAAATCACAGTGAATGTCATCCAATGTTATGCACCCACCAATGATAGCAATGATGACGATAAAGATCAGTTTAACAAGAGGCTGCAATCAATCATAGCGAAGTGCACAGGAAAAGGCCTGACCATTCTGATGGGAGACCTAAACAGCGAATTCGGAATGGACAACACTAGATATGAAGATACCATGAGATGACATGGACTGGGACTGAGAGAAAGAGACGAGAATGGTGACAGGTTTGCAAATCTATTTGCATTCAACGAAATGGTTATGGGTGGCACAACATTTCACCACAAACGCATACACAATGTTACATGTGTCTCACCGCACCATACGACACAGAACCAGATAGATCATATTGACATTACTAACAAATTCGGAAGGACAATGGAGGACGTGAGAATGAGGAGAGTAGTTGACATAGCATGACATGACATCTACCTGCTTGTTGCGAGGGCGAAACTACAGCTAAAGACGAACAGCATTACAAAGATTCAATACAGTCTTCCATCCAGATACCAACAAATTCAACCAATTCAAGAGAACTCTCAACAATACGCTACAAGCCTTACAAGATCTATCGGACGAAGAAAAAGAAGAATAAACTACGATGGTGAAGTAATGGAAAGGGATCAAAGAGGCACTAACTTCAACGTGTCAGGAGGTTGTGGACCACAACAAGCATCATTAGAATGATCGCATCTCTATGCCAACCCCGAACAACATTGATGAATGGAAGAACAGGAAGACAGTAATTAACAACAACAGTCGAACATGAACAGAGAAAGTCAAGTCACAAGCTGAATTCACTGAAGCAAACAAACAAATGAAAAGGATGAATAGACCTGACAAACAGAGATATGTAGAAGACCTAGCAACGACAGTGGGTAAAGCTGTGAGTAAAGGAAATACGAATGAACTATGTGAAACCACGAAGAAATTAACAGAGAAATATAGTAGAGAAGAGAGACCGGTCAAGGACAAAGAAGGCAAGTGAAACACCGAAATTCGAGAACAAAGCAACAGGTGAGCAGTACACTTCGAAGAACTCTTGAATAGGTCAGCTCCACTGAATCCACTGGATATCGAGGCAGCAATCACAAACCTCCCTATAGATGTCACTCCAACAACGCTGGGAGAAATTAGGATGACCATCAGTCGAATGAAGAGTGGTAAAGCAGAAGGACCTGACAATATTCGATCAGAAACACTGAAGCACCAATTTTGAACGATGAAGTAACTGCATTTATGTTTTACACTCTATTCAGGAAGAGTTTGGAGAAGGAATGAGTGTCACTGACAGACTGAAAAGAAGGACAATTCATTAAGGTATCAAAGAAAGGAGATGTGAGAGAATGTGAGAAGTATAGAGGCATCACACCACTACCGGTATCATGAAAGGTTTTCAACAGTGTTGTTAGACCGGATGAAAGATTCAGTAGACATTCAATTTCAATATGAACAGACTGGATTTCGTAAGGATCAATCGCGGACATATCATATTGTAACATTGTGGATCATTGTTGAACGATCTATTGGGTGGAACTCGTCACTATACATCAACTTCCTTGACTATGAGAAGTCGTGTGACAGTGTGGATAAGATAATCCTAATGAAAATTCTTCGAAAGTTGAAAGTTTGGTAGACGTCATGTATTTCAACAAGGAATTCTGCTTTAGAAATAGTAAATGATAGGTATTTATAGTCAATTTAATCCACATTTGATGCAGCTATATTGATCCACATCCGTATAGTGGATTTTTTGTAACATTATACGTGAGTATGCATACATAATGAATCATTTATTCACATTTACATAAACATTAGAATACGGTTAATAATCAAGCTTACGGTTTAACAGAAAGATCAGAACCCACAGGCGCTACAGTTTTCAATAGATATCCAATTGTTTGAATACTTTGTCTGATTATAATTGCTTCACTTGAATTTACTTGTAACTGAAAAATTATCGGTATGTAGACAAAGTCTTTGATGAATTTCACTCGAACTTCTACAACTGTACTAAAGTTTACCGCTGGTTGTGAACTTCGTGGTTCGACTTTTTCAATGGTAACTACAGGAGTTTTAGGGACCTAATTTCAAATAATGTTTGCAAATGATAACAAGTTAAGAGAATGATTACAATTTACATTTATATTTACATGTAGTTTATATTTGGGTTATAAGCATTCATCTGAAATGATTTGCGTAGAATAATAAATGTTAGGCAAAAGAGCATGACTGATTTAAAAGAAATGTATTTGGGTAAATAGGATATTTAGATTTGATTGAATATTACCGGTAGCTAACGTGTAGTGGTACTGTATTTGATGCTGCATTTATAAAGTTGTGCAATTTAAACTGTTCCATGTTAAAACATTGGTATTTTTGTATTTCAGTTACTTAAGTCTGTAACCATTAACTTTTCTACATAAATCGACAATCACTAAGTCAAATATCGCAAAATAAACGGCTGTACCTTTCAATGATAAACAAGACATCTTCATTAAAGCTGTACAGTTTTAATTGGGTCCAAAATTTATTTCATTGAAGCACATTAGTTCACCCTTAGTTAACAGATAGATGAGGACTTTAAATTAGATTGTGATACAAAAAATCAACGTTGATTGGGAAATGGTGATTGATGTGATCTCGGATTCGATGTCAAAATCAGTATATCTTGTTATAACACTCGGTTTTCTTCGTTAACAGGAATTGGATGTTAATTTGCTTTAAACGATCATTCACTAGATTCCCTCCCGGAGTCTATTCTACAGAACTTTGACACAACTCAGATCAAGAACATGTGATTGTGAGAATAGGGTTTTTTGTGGAGATTTTTAGTGATTTTTTAGTTGAAATCATGAGTCAATTGAAGCTAGAACACCATGAAAAACTTGGAAGCACTAGAAGGTCGTTTTGCCCTAATGTGGGACTCCTCAACAATGCTCATCCCCGAATCCACCCTGCGAGATTCGAACCCAGAACTTACCGGTCTCGTGCGCGAACGCTTAACCTCCAGTCCACTGAGCCGGCATTCAACGGTGTTAACATCTGACTAGAACGTAAATATATTTTCACACCAAAAACCGACACAATCCAACAACAATGAACAATCAACCAATCAATAATAATAATAATTACGACAGGAGAATAAATAACTCATCTAACGCCTATCAGACTATCTGCAAGTCTGTTTAAGCAAAACAATAGTTGATTATCATTCTCACCCGCACATCATACCTTCAGAACAAAAATGTTTCGACTTAATTTGTAATAATTTAGATTATTCCGTTGTAGATTTTCTCACTGAGTTCTGACTAGTCATAGTCGATGCATATGCATCCTATGCAGATCACTTCGATATTGTGATTAAGTCACAAGTATTTTAAGCGGAGTTGGACAGTAAATAGCAGTAAAATCCACGAATCTTGTACATATGTGAACTAGTGTCCCATAAACTGGTGAAACATTCTCTGTATGACCTTGAAAACAAGCATAGAGCTCTGAATGTTAGATAAATATATAGATCACTGAGGTAGCATAACATACTTACAAATGCGTTTAAGCTTTCATAAATCTAAGACTTCAAAAATTCTAAATATAAAATGAATGGAAAGAGCGTTTCGTCGTATTTGGGATTCGCAATAAGTATTGGTGATTGAACGCTATATTCGGATCCTAAGCTAGTCTCGTAACCCCCAAGCTAGAACTACACAGAGACATGAACACGAGATAAAAGACGCAAAATATGCGAGAAGCATTTTACTCCAAAGGTACATTTATATACAGAAAATATATGGTTTTTATAGTATTTTAGGAGTTCTTGTGTTTTCCTAAAAATTCTAGAATGTCACTAAACATAGTAGCAGTGTAGTAATCAGCCAATCAGAACCTCTACATGTGACTTTTCGTTTTCACGATATTTCAAGCAAAACTTTTAATCAAACGGTGATTGGATAAAATGCTTCTTAATGTTTCCTGAGCTTGTCATGTCTATTGCGAGAAATTTTCAGGATCATCCCAACAATTCGGTAGGTGGCTATTCCTGTACTCTAGTATTGATATTCATATGAGGACTAGAACTCAGTACTTCGAACACATAAGGCGTTATCAACTTAGTGTCTAAGATCAGATATGCATAAGTGTCCTGGATTCTACTGATATCTACAGTCCAACTCTGCTTATAACACGTGTGACTTAATAACGATATTGAAGTAATCTGGATATGACACACGAATATCACAAGAGACGGATCATTTCTCTCCAACATATCAATAGAAGATTCATGTAACAAATACAAATAATTTATGAAAATACTAAATCTCCACAAAACCCCTTCTGATAATAAATACAGATAAGTTAAACCGATGTTTAAAAACATACATGTCCTACATTGATGGATCAGGTTTTGCTTGTAGAATATTGTTTAGACGCACTAATAAATGAAAACATGAATCAAACTTACAGGAGTAATGAATATGGGTTGCACCATAGACGTTATTGGAAGCGTTACTACAAAAGAAGATGGAACTATTGAGCTATAATTCATCTTGAAAGGAATTTGTAATGTATCACCCAAGACGTAGGTGGGATAGTTAAATAACTTTACTCCTATTTGGAAATTATAAGAAACATTCCATGGGTTGTTATTTCTGAATATACCGGTTTGCGTTGCGCTTGTTGTTCTTCGCCCTTTAGGTGCCGCGAATTCCGTTATTAGTCTGATCTGTAATGTAAGTAAAGCACTCAAATTGAAAATACAATATCAAAACATTTATTAGTGTCGAATTCTCCAACAGTGACGTGATAGTTCTTTGTTTATAAATATCAGCGGCATTAATTTAAATTTATGTTAAAATTTCCTAATCGATTATCACTAGGATACCATCTAACATCACTGAATAAGGAAAAACTATACTCTATGCTTGTCTACGGGAGAAATTTTATTGCTTGACCACCAACAATCAAACTAGTAAGAAATAATACACACAAAACACTCTACACATATACACCAAGATACTATGCACTGTCAGTCATGTGACAAATAGGTTTTCGATTCAAATCAATTCTATGTACATAACTGAATGTAATTGATCCTGTGAAGTTGGCCGCATGACTAAGCAATGATGGAATAAATCTATTGGAAATCCACTATTGTTTCATTTGATGAAAACAGCACAAAATCAACAGCGTTCACTCTCATTGAAATAAAACCAATGACTACTCCAAGGATTTCACTTTCACACTTAATAAGCATAGCAGAGAAAATAACCAACAACATTTTTTCGTTTATTAAAATCCTCTTTAAAGTTCCCACCTACTGAATTTAAACAATGTTCATTCGTTGTCTTGATTAAACATTAAATGTTATAATATGTGCATCTAGGAATCACTGATCAAGGGAATGTCCAAATCATTTTATTATTTAGAGTTACCCTAGATCTGTGAATAATGAATCAATAAACTGGTTGAAACCCATGTCAAACAGAAGTCAAAATTATACTAATAATAGAACGCTTTACTGTTAAGGACTCTACAAGTTTATACTAATGGTATAACCGTAGTTTATGTTACATGCAATATGTAGCAACTACGGATAGAAGTATTATTAGACACGTATGATTGGTGGAAACTCGTCCATAATAATATAAATTATAGCAAAATGTGAAACAATGAATTTCTGACTTGCATATTACGGTCATCTCCCTATTCTTCTTTAACCCATTGATCATTACGCAACCTCCTTTTGATATTTGAAATCTGGGATCACCATATGAAACAATAAATTTTAATGTTAATGAAGAAGCATTCCTATTTATCAAGCAGACACAGAGCTGAATGTTTCACCCCGAAATCATTGAAGTTTTAATTCTAGTCTTAGTAAGAAGGTATTCGAGTAAATTATATATGAAGCTCAAGATCTGATTGAACTTCTACTAAAAGTGTACAGAATGAAAATTCTTCACTAGCCGTTATCTTATTATAATGAAGGATCTCTGATGTCTGTAGGTAATTAGTGGATATGTTCATCAGTGAATAATTAAATATTCTTGAAACATGATTTTAGATAATAGTAAGAGTACAATGACGAGATAAGCTTGTTCATTCAAATGATTTTGATTTTAGACAAGATGTTAGAAACAGACTAAATGGTTTAATGACACTCATTTATCTAATTAGTTGATAAAATTAATAATTAGTTACGGATAACCAGAAATAATAAGAAATGCTTGTCTACAATGAATATTGAGAAGTGATGGCCGATATGCGGAAACTATTGATTGAGAGACTAAAATGTCAAAATTATCACTGTTATTCTTAATTAGGTTAATTCTAATATGCAGGTCGATATTGTTTGATCTGACTGTTGTAGTTAATTAATGGCAAACCAGGTAAATTTATGATCAGGGTAAATATGAATAAAATTGAAATGTCTAATTAATTATTTATGAGGAGGTATGCTGTTATTCTAATTGAATGTACCAATGAACGAGAATTTGATTACATATGTTTCCCGATTGCGATAATAATGATGATTATTATTAAGTAGTGCAGACAGACATATTTTAGTCTACGCTATACTTTCCTATTATTTTCAGAAGCTTTTATGCAAACCAAAAGCTCTGATGAGTTATTCATGAGTTAATCCGTGCTGATACATGGATCTTTCTACAAAAATGTTGTATACACGTATACTAAAATTGAGATGTTAGAAACATTCCAGTGATAAACATATAGGCATAGATGAGCGCGGTCGCTAGAATGCGTTACATGTAATCCTAGAATGCTCAGACATATCCATTCATCCCAAAATTAAACACAGAGATAGAAGTTTCCGTCCGCAAGTTTACGTTACATGCATATTTAGAAGGCATAAGCCGTGCCCCATACACTCCATAGGATAACTATATGTATGTATGTAACCACCCTAGTCCGTAGCCTAACCGTCTTTCCACTAGATGGATATCAATACTCAAATTAGTATGTAAATTAATCGTCATAATTGATGTAGACACTTCACGCACATATCATAAGCAGGTTTAGTGTCGACCCCTGTGCACCGGTTGCGGCACAGTTTATGGCCTACTCTCTGGTCCGCTTCTGCAAAACCTTATAGGCCCATCCAGACAATGTCAGTTCAGCCATTAACAGGAAGTTTTCTCCAGCTCTACAGTCGCTCTCTAAACTCAAAGTTAACCTCTCTCCAATTGTAATCAGAGTTATGAGAGAGTAGATGATTAGCCTGATTTTTCGTAGAGCAAGTAATGGGTCTGATTTCAATTTGACTTTTGCAGAGTCAGTGGTCAGTGCGATCTTTGCTTTATACGACTCTAACCTGAATTAATTTTATTCGGTTATTTTTTTTATTTATATACTCATAAGAGGTGGTTTACAGAAAGTCACAAAAGCCGAGAAATTTGAATTTCTACTCATTCTGATATCACCAATATAACGTTGTTTTATTATTTTAAGGTAATTATTTATCCTCAGCGTATAAGTCACTAACTTTAACCCTTTATCTGTGTTGAGTCTGTATTACGTTCTCTGTCCTTACTCACTTCCCTGAAACTCTTTTGTGTGATGTTTTGTACTACTTATCAATATTCAGTAAATAGTTTAATTCCTGACAATTTCTACGCTTTTGTCGTTACTTTGGTCGTATAATAATATGTATATTTACAACATGTTGAATTTATCCATATAATTACTTTATCTCAATCATCATAGTAGTTATTCACAATTTGTGTGTTTGTTTAACTCTCGCTTGAACGCAACAAATTCTTTATTGTTTGCTCTCGATTCATGTTCATCTAACCTATCTGACTTCGGAATAAAGTAATCATCCCAGTGGTCAATAGTTTCTGAAGCCGTTAGATTTCTTCTCACCTTGTTCCTAAACCTCACTCAGATAATGCATCTTCTTTCTGCATTTCGAACTGGACTACCCATGACGCAATCTATTTATAGAATCCTGTCTCAGCCTTTTTATTATTTTCGTCTTCATTAACATTCCTAGTTAACCTGTAAGGAAATCTATTAGTTCTTTCAAAATAACTATCTTCTTACTAGTAAAAATCTACGTCAACTACGACCTTATAACAGACGTCTGTTATGTAAAATTTGGGTACTTAATTTCTTCATGTAATTGATTGAAAAATATCTTGTTAACGTACTAGACGAATAAGCTGCTCTATCTATATTTAAACATTTTGTTATCCACTGTAATAACCAACATACCAGTCTTTATACCTTCATGTTGAGGTACCTCAATATAAAGTGACATGTAATATAAATGATTCAAATACAATCATACCGGAGTCATTTATCAAGCATCAAAGATTCTACTGTTATTCGAGCTTCAAAATTACTGGCACGATTTTGGCAAAGTAAAAAGGTAAAGTTTGTCCTTCCTTATGAGAGTTTTTTAAAAGCCACAGGAATTGGAAACGAGCTGTATGATATTTTAAACTTACATTCTTAGTTGAATTATTTTCTGTTAGCAAGTAATCCACGCTACATGGTTCCACTTGTAGTTTGCCAGGATTATGTATAAGAACACTATAAGTTGCAGATGTATTAGGTGCAACAGTCAGTTGAACATTAAATAATTGCAACTTTTCAACTTCATTCACGATTGAGGTATGCTTTAATGTCATGACATTGTTCGCAGCCTATTCTTTGAAAAACGGGTTAACATGCTTTGTACTGATAACCTACCAAATGAATATTTGCAAATGCTAGGACTTGGCTCTCACAAAAATTCACTGCAGAATTCTTCCCGAGTGGCGAGATTTCTGCTTCAAACTTAACGGATCCCAATCACTGAAGGCAACCTACAAAACAGATGAAGATCAAATTTTCATAAAACGCTACGAATATTTTTTGTCAAAAATGTTAACTTTCTAAGTAAGAAAACTATTTAAAATAATGTTATTAGTAAGAATTATACGTAGGCATAATTGTCTTTGAATTCGTATGTGTTTCACACTCACATATCCTACAAAACACTGTGGTGTTTAGGATAGCAACACGTATTCATAATGACTTCAATGGTTCCGATGTTAATGAAATAGGATAGTGTTTTCATTAGGACGTAGTTATCCGATGCAGTAAATGTGCACAATAAAATATAGAACCATGATGTGTACTATCCAAATTTATTATGATTTCATGGGTTTTGATGAGTAATACCAGTTTTTCCTCTTTATAGGGCTTCATAGTTCCACCGGATACTATCAGTGTTACATTTCCCAGAGTATACATCCGACATAATCCAAATTATTGTCTCTCTGACGCATGGTTTATTGATCCCATAATTGTCCTCCCACCTGGAAATCATAGTTTGATCATGAATCTTTCTGGTCCTTCTTTAAATAATGTCTATTATGGATATATACAATATTTGTTCATTTACTACAACGGTACAAATATAGCAAATAATTATTCTGTGCAGTTTAATAATCTCACATACTTGAACAATAATTCCTCGGTAAGGATATGAACATAAATAAGCTTTGATGTATTCTATATTTTTAGTTAATTATTGTAAATATATACATGATGAGGGAATCGCTAACGCCCCTTTATTTAGCTTGACTAAGGGTAGATGGAGCATTTTACGAAATTTTATTTTCATTTATAATCAAGTCATATCATGTTTATAATAAATTTTGTCAAATTTATTCTTTTAAACCTCACTCTTGACGTTCGAACTCAATAGTGAATATCTTTCTTTTATTATTCTTAATGGTGATTACATTGGATTGTCTTATACAAGAAGATGAGCAAGTCAACAGTTACTATGGAAAGTATACCGATATGTGCAAGGAATTATTCCATATTTCACTGAAGAATGAGAGTTCTGTTTCATATAAAAATATTCAAAATACACATCCATGTGTCGCTCAGTTTCTTGGATTAGTTGAAGTTATACAGGTAGTAACATCATTCTCCATCATTTTGGAGAATGATGTCTAAAAACAGTTTTCTTTCGAGTACATATTCATCATCTGCAGGTATTTCAAGCATTTTTATATGAAACAGAACTCTCATTCTTCAGTGAAATATGGAATAATTCCTTGCACATATTGGTATACTTTCCATAGTAACTGTTGACTTGCTCATCTTCTTGTATAAGACAATCCAATGTAATCACCATTAAGAATAATAAAAGAAAGATATTCACTATTGAGTTCGAACGTCAAGAGTGAGGTTTAAAAGAATAAATTTGACAAAATTTATTATAAACATGATATGACTTGATTATAAATGAAAATAAAATTTCGTAAAATGCTCCATCTACCCTTAGTCAAGCTAAATAAAGGGGCGTTAGCGATTCCCTCATCATGTATATATTTACAATAATTAACTAAAAATATAGAATACATCAAAGCTTATTTATGTTCATATCCTTACCGAGGAATTATTGTTCAAGTATGTGAGATTATTAAACTGCACAGAATAATTATTTGCTATATTTGTACCGTTGTAGTAAATGAACAAATATTGTATATATCCATAATAGACATTATTTAAAGAAGGACCAGAAAGATTCATGATCAAACTATGATTTCCAGGTGGGAGGACAATTATGGGATCAATAAACCATGCGTCAGAGAGACAATAATTTGGATTATGTCGGATGTATACTCTGGGAAATGTAACACTGATAGTATCCGGTGGAACTATGAAGCCCTATAAAGAGGAAAAACTGGTATTACTCATCAAAACCCATGAAATCATAATAAATTTGGATAGTACACATCATGGTTCTATATTTTATTGTGCACATTTACTGCATCGGATAACTACGTCCTAATGAAAACACTATCCTATTTCATTAACATCGGAACCATTGAAGTCATTATGAATACGTGTTGCTATCCTAAACACCACAGTGTTTTGTAGGATATGTGAGTGTGAAACACATACGAATTCAAAGACAATTATGCCTACGTATAATTCTTACTAATAACATTATTTTAAATAGTTTTCTTACTTAGAAAGTTAACATTTTTGACAAAAAATATTCGTAGCGTTTTATGAAAATTTGATCTTCATCTGTTTTGGAGGACAAGAACACTAGCTTACAAGTAAGCGGAGCAACTACCTCCAATTACGAAATTCATGGATTCCGAATGATAAGACCTGAGAATAACATTTTCACCGATATACTGTCGAAATATGATTGAATAACTAGAGTTTATTATCAAAGCGAACGCACCACACATCTTGTACAACACAGCATCACTACTTTAATTCTACCCGTTTGCTCCAGGGAGAGGAGGTTACCACCTTACAAATTGCAGTTGGCAAATAGAGAATTCGAACACATGATACAACTTGGGATAATTAGACAATCTAACGATCCTTGGGCCACGCCGTTGTACATGGTTCTGAAGAAAGATCAACACTAGCGCCCATGTGGAGATTATCGACGTTTAAATAACCAGATCATTCCGGACAAGTATCCTATTCCTCATCTATATGATTTCTCTCTAAATTTGCGTGGAAAACTGATCTTTTCGAAGCTAGACTTAGTAAGAGCTTATCACTAAATCCCGTTGGCACCCGAAGATATAAGAAAAACAGTCGTAATCACGCCTTTTGGTCTGTTCGAATTCTTGAGAATGCTTCTCAAGCTTCTTTTGACAGGCATCCAACTTCTGATTGGTTTACATACTACTCATATTGACAGATATAAGGAGAATACACTACAGTATATCTTATGAGCTTGAAATAGAAGTCTTTAGAATCATCTTGATAAGGGATCGATAGAATGTAATCAAATAAAGATAAAACCCGACAAAACATATCCTTGTTATTACTAATATTGACTAGTTAAACCATAAATAACTGACTTACCTCGTTCTTCACAGGTTTTCCCCATCCAACATGTAATACATACACACATTCCATTAATACAATGACCATTAACACAGCTCCTAGACAAAATGATTGTCTATTAAAGTCTTATACACACAAGTAATTTAGAGTTTGTGGATAATTGAAAATTCTTATGCGTGTTTTTGATAACTTTAGTTTTAGTGCGTGAAACTGACGTGTATAGAACCAATGTAATGCAATAAATGTCAGTTATTTGAGTCTGAAGATGAAAAACCATGGTGTATATTAAGTACAACAAACTTTTTATTAGTACGTTAGCTAAATATATTTGAATATGTACTATTTGCATACCTGTCCGTCGTTGCTTATGACCTGGACATCCTAGAAACGTATTCTGGAGAATATCTCTCCACAGTTTAAATAAAACATATTTAATACTTCTACTAGTTCATCCATCTCGCAAAGTTGGTAAATCGAAACTAAGAGTGAAAAGCTTTGAAAATGATTTCAATACGAAAACTCTGACTATATTTACTACACAATCAACAACAGATCATTAATGTCTAAGGTTTGTTTAATCATAAACGAAACCGAGAATGATGCCAATAAGTAGCCTAGAGTTCTTGAGAAGTGTGCTCAGCTTACTTTTAACTACCATTCTTATACGCTATTGGTGTGATATTCCAAACGAACAGAAGTGTCAGTAAATTTCCTTGCATCAAGATAACGCATTACCATTATTGGCTGACAAAAGATCAACTAAGTCTCACCTTTATTTTAGATAGTCAAAATATTTTAAATTACATTTTGGACATTACTCGACAGTTTTCGCACTTGCCAAAAATATTGAGTGTATTAAAATCAACAGTCAGTGAAACTGTTTCCGAAAAAGAAGCTGGTTTGTTAAACTTCAAAATCGAGCACCTGAAACTATGGATACACTATTTTGAGAAACTTTGTCTTCAGCACTGTCTTTCATTGAACGTTACATCGAAAATTATATCATTCAACCGAAAGGTTCTCAGGCCATTACTCTTAATTAGTTTATAACTGTCATTTAAACTAATTAAGTCAGGAAGTGTTTAACAGTTCTGATTACTTTCATCTTTTCTATGGGGTTTCTGCGTGTTAGCTTCTGAAGATGATACTTGCCTCGTTTGATTTGTTATCAATTAATGGTCTGTCTTTAGGCTCAGTTACTGATTTAAGTCGACGGAAATTATGATTGTATTTGGTTTACACACTAGTAAAATGAAACTTACTTCATTTTTATTGAATGGGAGAATAAACGTTTTTGAGATGTAGTATTCATACAGAAAATTAAAAATATTGCTCTACTACTTGTCTGTTTTATTTGACTGTAATTATAGTTGATCGCTTCCTCTATGTTTTGAGTCACATTAGTTCGATTGGATTAGTGGTTGCGAATCCTAGACATAAATAGTTAATAACTGATGTCTATACTGTAAACCACAAGTGAAACAAATGTCTTGCCACTGCTCAATACAAACATTTGTGCCACATTTTATGTTATTTATGTATCTATATAACACAGAAAGTTGTTAGGTGGTTGAAGATAGTCGGTAGGAAATGCAATGGTTGTGTGCTATTTGGGGCATGTTAGCAACTACCTAAACCATAGATTTAGGTCATCACTAAAAACTAAACAAACATGATATTAGCGATTATTCGGTAACTAGTCAGTGTAAACAGACGACTACGAATGAAAAATACTAACAAGAAAGTAATGATACAAAACTGATAACGACTGAACACAATTCGTCATTTATCTTCTCACTCCTGTTTATTAATGAACCACTCATCAATCAAAGAAACATTTGAAGAGAAAAATATAAATATTTATTACTGTCACGACTATGATCATAAACGATTGATATTCTCTCAACAGACTTACGATGAATTATTCTTACACAATTTGGTGGATTGTTCAAATGATCCATGTGCTACTAAATGGAATATATTAGTTTATACTTCAACAATCATTCATTGACTTACAAACAGTATGAATCAGTATAATGATCACATTTGTTGGAATTCTTTGATAGAGGATCATTATTTATGAATGCGAAAATATAAGTAAGACGAAGACGATAATAGAGCTGTTGGGTTCAACTACGTTCAATGTATTTCTGGATGATTTTACTAATTTCAGTCAGTAGCTAAATTAATTCCAAGTAAAGCTGAATTTATTGAAGTCGTTGCAAAACATGTAATCGTTTCAGCCAATCAGAATACCGTTACTGCATTCCAGATAGTTTCACCTATTTATCCATAAGAATCCATAAGAACAAACAAAACCTGTTGACAATTCACATATTCGTCATATAAATGAATATTTTTTAAAAGAAAAACTTAAACACTCCAATAGCAACAATTATTCCTACACACCTCTATACTGACCAAAAACATAATGATGATAACAAATCTTTAGTCGTTTGGACGATAGTGAATTGAAAGTATGGTGTGAACCTGAGACTAAACTGTGATGAAGTGTATTACTTACTCAATTGCCCTCAAGCAAAATTAAAACAAACAATTCGGTAACCAGGTGATTGAAAATAACAATGTTTTACGTTGACTTGATAAGTGGACAATACAAAATGAAATTCCATAAAAGGTCATTGATATCTTGTTTTATTTAACCCAACTATTGCTCTTCACCAAAACAATTCACATCTGTTATATTGTAATAAAGCATTGTTATTATTTAGCATTCATGTAATTTAAGGACAACAAATTGAATGAGTAGAGTACATAAGCCACCAAAATTTAGGCATTTTCTATTGTATATCTGGTATGCTTCAGGGGATAACGATTGTTTGACTATTATTTTGATTATGTTGAATACGTTACTATGACATAGTAATTAAATTGAATTAGTTCACAGGGTCACACCATGTAATTGTTTGTAATAAATAACTACAAAACGGAACAAGAATTAAGATGATGTACTACCATGTTGAAAGCACCCTTTATAATAGTGTGGTTAGACCTGTTGTTCGGTTTTAATAATTCAACTGATGAATGTATTTATTTATCGAATTAATTACTGTCAATCAGTTCTCACTGTTTTATTCCCAGTTCGAGTTTCTCAGATGCACCACTGTAGTTCAACTAAGCGAATTGTTTTCCAGTTACCGGGTGTTGCTTTCACATGTCTGATTGAAAACATTAAGTAATGAAACAACGGTTTGCATTGTTGCTCAGTCTGAGTTGCTGAATATATCACACCAATATATAACATCAATTTCGTTTCATCATTCATTCTTGTTCACACTCAAATTAGTCTTATATTTAAGTAGAAATGTGTAGAATGTGCCTTAATCGCAGTTCACGATAACAGTTCCTGACAAACTTAATATCAGTTGATTGTTCTACTAATGTAAACGTAACACCAACTTCAAGATCAACACGCATTCCTAATACCATAGTATTTCACAATTCTGTGAAATAGGAGTAGGAAACTGAAAAGTGACTATGAAGATGAATCTATGTTTAATACTGTATTTGTGAAAATATTTAGACAAATTTAAGTAAATTTCCCCAGTAAGTAAAGGTTACAAAATAGGTGACGACAAAGTTCTCAACTAACATGTCAGCTCATACACAAATGAAATATGGTGTAGCGAACTGAATGGAGTACTCATAAGGAAACAGGAAGTTAGTACATTCATGTTCTTCAGAATAGCAGCACTAGTTAGAAACTTCTTCATTCATTGTTGACATTTTCTTAACTTATCACAATATTCAATTTTCTCAATCTTTTGTCCATAAATGTCAACTAGTCGACGTCCTATGACAATTCGCTTTGACATCTTCAACCTCACCAATCATATATTTTTAACAACTGCGATCCCAAAACATTCGTATACTTGATTGTCTGACATAGATTATCGAATACATAACACCCTAGAAGAAGATTATCAGATAACCAACCCTTAAGTGGGGAAGATAACCAAGTCAAGTTAATGCATGTTCATAATTTGATTATATTAATATATGGGCTTAAATTGATGATTTGCAGGGAAACACGAAGTAAGTAATTTTAATTAAGGAAAATCTTCCTACTTGTTTATTTAAAACTGAAGTTAATTAAATTTTAAATATGCTTCAAACAGCGAAAGCAGTAGCCATCCAAATTAAGAAACCAGAGCTATGTGTACAAATGAAATATCTTCAAGTGTTTCTCCTGTCTTGGCCAACCTCGAGGTCAATTAATCATTAGTAATCTTAGCTATTGAGTGACCTAGTTTGTCCAATGTACTTACAACCTTTCTTAGTCAAATATAATTATCTCTTATCTTTATTCACAAATCTTTGTATTATTATTCTTATTATTATTATTGATGGTTTAACATCATTATTAATCTTCCGAATACACAATTCATTTCCTTTGTATTCATCTCAATTTACTATTTCTTACTAATTTCATGTAAACGTTTTACACAATTTAGTCATCCACTAAACATTTGATCGCATTTGTAATTGCACCCCAATCTGACCCATTTATTCTGATCATGAAGCTCATAATTTCACTTAGGCTAAACCTGATTTAAGTTAGCACTGCATTTTTTGTATAACAATCCTAAATTCATGTGCTATGACTGTTATAGATGTACATTGCCATAAACCTGCATTGTTTTCGCATAAATAATTGGAATTTATTGAAATGAATATTCTTCATTCATATATTAGTCTTTTAATATGATGAGAATATTTAAACAATATTCTAAATATATTTTATCATGAGCTTTCACTATTGCATGATGGGTTCATAACATTTGGTTGAAAACATCTACGACCTTTTTGCTTTTGTGCACGCATTCAACATCAACCAATATTTGTGCGTTCTGCCATAGATATATGTTGCATTGGAAACAATAGTGGATGTATATTTCGTCTTCATAGATCATGAATACTAATTTCATTCTACTAGACGGTTGACCGTGTTGGTCACAAATGACTGAGAATTGAAGGAGCTTTCAGCACTTCTACAAAGACATAATGCTGTTAGGTTCTTAGGGGGAGAGTGGAAAACGGATATAGATCCCATTGAACAGCTCCATATAAAATCCGTTGAGACGGCCGTTCAGTGCTTCCAGGTTTTCAATGGTGGTCTTGCTTAAATCGACTAGTGGATTCGACTGTTGAAAAAGTGATACGTCTCCCAAATTTCATTTATTTTCATGTTACAATGAGAGTAAAAATGCAATGTTTGTTACGTAAAACATAGTTATTTTGCGACATCATTAATCAGTTACATTTGTTTCCTAAATTAATATTCTAATCAGACCTCTGCATAATTTAACAACTTCCCGGTTTCCTTCACCAGTTTACAATTGATTTCATGCTGCCAGGTAATAAGAACATCTCTATATAAGCACTTACATGTAGTATAAAAATATCTCACAGTATTTTACAGCTAGCCCTTATTCGTATACAATGGTATAGAACATGTGTTATAACTGATTCACTGGAATACTAGATACCAAGCCTCTTACATTGTCCCAAATGATAAATTCGACAACCAATTCACTGTTGCCTTTTGTGTTGGTCGTATGGCTACTGACTAATTAGTCAGTAGGCATGAAAATGAGGTATAAATATTCTCACCATGGTTGTCCGTCAAACTGTAACATAATCTGTACCATTATGATTTTCAGTCAAAATTAAACACTAAACATCCATAAAATGTTTAGTGGTGTCTGTATAGAAAATGTATCAAAAATATCAGTTATTTTCAAATGGATTACTAAAACACTCCAGTGAAGTCATCGAAGTAGGCAGGAAGGATATGTTGAAAGTTCAACTTGGAATTTAATCATTCCGATGGAACCGTTGAGTATATGTGTTATTTTGCTTTTCGATCGATAGTTCACTACCGTGATAGAATTTCCAGAAAGTCATGAATCCAAACCATTATGACGAATAGGATTTGAACTGAAAAATTATGAAATAGGATGAAAATAGTAACTGTGAGCATCTAGTAACTGTCTTCGATACTGCAAGTGGTGATGGTACAGATGTGTGCTATCACAGTGGTTAATATTTTGAAAAAGTGACTGTACCCTAGATTTCGCAAAGTGGACTTTCAGTTAAATCAATTTTTTATCTAACATCTACCAATGAGGGCCTGATTATCGACATGAATTGGACCCAGATTATTTTTTTTCAATTTAATAACAGAAATATTTCCAGGAAGTTGCATCTACTTCCTAAAATACAATGAAAACAACTACATACAAAATAACTAGAGTTATTTCTGTTGATTTCTAGCCTCTTTCAGACATTTCCCAGTAGTTTATTATCTGATAATGTAACACCATCCACTTATCCAAGACTTGTTTGGAGTGACTGTTTTACATGAACCTTTAAACTGTCCATTCGATGAAATGATCTTTTATCTGTACACGTGGTCATGTCACCCATCCAAGTCGTTCTGTGCATTAGCGTTAGTTCAATATGATGTTTGGTTGATGACATTTCTAGACCGTGACATTCGTCTACAAATGAGTATTAAAGTATTGTAAGAATAGAATAATGTAAAGATGTTGGAATTTATCTACTAATATATTTAGGGATTTTATGAAGGAGGGATTTCTTGATACACTTCAATCTTCAAATTTAGTAGTTCTACTGAATGGAGGTTATTCATCAACATACTCTTTTATTCGTGTTTGCGATTATGTAACCACAACGCTGTAGACAGAGAGGATATCATTACATTTCACTTATTCTTACTACAAGTATTTCTAAAAGAGAAAACTGAATTCTCGGTTGTTTTTGTCTTGCATAAGTGTGATGGGAACTCATTTAACCATTATGATAGAGGGTAAAACCATTTACATAATAATGGTGGCTATATAAGTTGAATGAACGAACAGATTGTGGTAGTTGAGTGATTAAGGGAATTAGCCAAGTTCACTACACGCAATTTACAAAAAGCATCATTTTCCAGCTTCACTTCTGGTTATATCAGATATACACACAATTTCGTTTCCCTTTCGTTTCGCTTCGATTCACTTCTGTAAAATAATAAGTAGTTGGCATGTTAGAAATGTAATTCAAGCAAACTTAATTCACAGAAACATACCATTGGGATAAATGAATATATCTAGGGGAAAATTGACGAGTTCAGTTCATCTCATATATTGTCGTCGACCTTTTACTAGTGAACAGTAAGTCATGTATTTTTAACAATAAAGCATAACATAATTCAAATTAGTTGTTTTAGTGCAATAGAACAATTTGAAATTTAACATGATACAGTTTCAGTGACTATAAGTAACGTGTTTTTGTTGTAGTTACGAGAAAAACTTTTGTAAAAAAACTATTACACTTCAATCAATTGGATACCAGACTACAGGTTACTACTCACTAAAGTAAATATGTTTAGTGGGATAATAGAACGATTGATACAGTGGTACATTAGAAATGACGCTTGATTGCTGTAGAGCTTACTTGTTTTGAAACACGAAAGTAAAATGTCACCGTGTCATAACATTGGAATACATGTTGTACCTGCCTGGAAAATGATGATAACGACAGGTATATTACTGTTTATTACGATGTACGCCATATATAGGTAATCGGTTAAATTGATAAGATCCACATTGGGTATTCATGGTTAACAACTCCTTTGAATCTTTGTCAACTTCCACTTGTAAGTAGGCCTCAGATAAATCAAGTTTAGAAAAATAACGTCCACCGTTTAGTTTAATAAATAAATCTACCGGCAAAGCAAGTGGGTATGAATGATTTTGTAAAGCGTCATTTAATTGTGTTGAAAAGTTTGCGCAAAATCGAATAGCATTTTATGATTCCAACAGGCTTTAATATATCTCCGGATGCATTCTGTGCAGTGTGCTCAGTTGGTAATACTTGGGGACAACCAATTAAAATCCGTGTTTGTTCAGGGATCAATGTGATATCTGATACTGTATCCAATCGCAATCGAACATGAACACTGTTTACCATTAATTCCACATACCTTCTTTTATCTGCTATGCTTAGAGCCAGTGTAGAATATACACTGTTTATATACTTGTTTTGATACTGGTGAGGACGCTGCGTTGGATTTGATCTCAAACTATCTCTAGTTCGGCAGACTGTTTCTTTATGAGCGTTGGTAAATAGTGTTCCAAATAAAATACGAGAGTTTGGTCGAATAAATTTCTAGTGGATTGTTCACGTTAGAGGGCATAGAGCAATGATACAACTCGTTTAAAATGAATGTGCTCTTTGATAAATACTAATCCAAGTCATTTAAACTAATTTCGTTTGGTCTTAAGCTATACCAGTTAAAAAAGTTATGTACGCTACAATTACCATTTGATTTACTGCTTTCCATCTATGAAGAACTAATTTAAAAACGGTCTTCCATATAGTTTTCAACCTATCGATGTCATAATGAGGTTTATTTATATATGAACCTTGAAACTATATAAATTTTCCATAATTTTATGGGAGTACACAAATAATTTGTCTAAATTCGTTTAACAAAGAAGTTGCTGAACTAGTTGGAAATGCCGTTTCTCAGTAAAGTCACTGGATTGTGGGACACAGAATTTACTTCATAGTTTTATGTGTCATAAGGGTATCCAGAAATAAGTGGCATATTTAGTTCGTCTAAAATAGTACATATAGTACGTTTCCAACTAATAAGCTTTTGGTAGCTGTCAGCCAAATAACTTGCTGGTATCGCAGATAGATGCAAAACTGAGGAAGATTTATCATCGTAGAGAAATACAGATTGTTATCACCTGATATAGTAAAGAGATATGAAAAATGAAACCAAGGTTCGCAGTAGCGTTGTATTCTCTTTCGGTTGGGAGAACGCTAGATATATAATTAAGTAAAGTCCCTCTGACTACTGAACAGATTGATGTGAAGTAACGAAATATCTGAGACAACATATTCAGTTAGCTTCCTTTTACTTCATCAATCTGAGTGACAAAGGGTTTAGTCTGGAGGAAGATCTATAATTTTATTCTTAGGTTTTATTTCCTTGAATTCTAGTATCCAAATCTTACTGACCATGTTCAAGTTGCTTCAGATGACTCCAGTATGTGTTGCAAATCTAATTTATCCTTTACTAAAGTAAGCGTCATAGTTCGATGATCACCATTTATAGTGTAATTATCAAGTACATTGACAAACTTCTTGGAACTAAACGTTGACATATTACTGATGCTGTAATTTACGAAAATCCTATTCTTACACAGGAAACTAGTTAAATAGCAACCAACTATCTGCTAAATTACTACTTAAGCGACTCTCCATTAGGTCAGAATATAATGCAAATGTGATTAATATGTACTTTATTTTAAAAAAAGGCTAGTTGCAAGATAGGTAATTCAATATAAAATTAATTAAATGTTCTATTATTGCACACAACATAAAATGAACACGTTATAAAAGCACAAATATTTGAACAAACTTCTGTATCCGAACTGTGAATGTAATGGATCATTTAAAAGGGTTTGATGTTTGGACAGGTGTTAGTCCAGTTTGCCAATAGAAGTTCATTCGCATACATTCCGTTGATGCACACTAAAGGAGATGTATATAAAAACAAACAAGATTAAACGGTGATCAATCAGTCGATAAACTCACTTCTCAAACTTCAAATTAAGTATCGTTTTTGATAAACATATTTTGAGTGTTAATAATAGGACCATAACTATGCTACAATGTGTTCGTGAATGCCTGTCGTATTCACAGTGCAACCAAACATGTATGTCATAGAAATCTAGCAATCTCCTGTAATACGTATAATAATAATCTCTCTTATTTAAACAATATTAGATAGTAGAACGTAGTCAAAACAGTATACAATGAGTAAAGTCCTACAACCATGCAAACGGTGGAATCAATGAATATAAATAAACCAATTCAGATTAAAATTTCGTTGTTCATCTGTGTGCTTCTTAACAAAATAATGTGAAAGTGGTGTTAACATCTTCATGTCTGCATTAAATCACAAAAGTTACGTTATGGAATATTAGGAATTTGTAAAGGTACTATTGAACAACAACCGTGTGAAAAACAGATTATTCACTAATGGGAAAACCAACTATCTTAGAAATAAATGCCATACATATTGCTATTGCTATCTAGTGAATATCACAAGAGGTATGTGATCGGTTAGAATTGACATGACTCTGAAACTTGAAGAAATATTGAATAATCTTAAGTTTTGATGCACACTTTCATGTGTGATGACAGAAAACACAATTGAGCATCTGGTTACTATATATTACTTACCATTCCATTGTTGAGCCACTCGCATCCTGCAAAATGACTCAAACAGTGTATTGTCAATTGATCCGCTCAATGAAATCCATGGCATGACACTCGCTGTGATGATTTCAGTCGACGTATTCAAAGTCTTTTGATACACGAATGCGTTGATTGAAATCCATGTTTCTCCCAAATCCTTACTCATTACTGCACCTCCTCCATTCGATCCCAAACCGAACAATATGCCAAGTGGATTTGTGTATGCTATAATCTGTTCAACAGATGGTCCAACATCTTAGAATCGAACAGAAATCAGTCAAAATATATCTTACATTATCTTGTCAAAATAAGCTTAAACAAAATTTTCGATAAATCAAAATTGTTTGTAACTATGTATTTTATCAATCTGTTCAATGAACAGTTAATATACTAAAAGTTTGTATTTACTACTTATTAAAATACTTTGCTTGTCCTAGGCGAACAACAAAATCTCTTATGTCAGTCAGTTCAAGTTTTCTTGTATAATTAATAGTAAAATATGAAGAGAATGAGTTGTGAATGCTTTTTCCAAGTACAAATTCAGCCACAATTAGCTTGTGGTGTTGAACTTGAATGTAACGAAATTATTAAACCAATCAAGGCAGTTTATGAGGCAATGATAACAGTGGAATAGATTACATAACTAAAAATAATAATGAGTGAAAAGTACAAATTGGTAGTGTAATGACAGGTGTACTAGTTGTGATAAGAATAATCAAGGCTTGAATCAATGTTACATAATGGGATATACGTCAATGAATAGAAAAATATAGACACTGAAATAACATTCATAAAAATTATAAGATTACGTAATAAGAAGTGTTCAGATATTTGGGCTGTGAAGCGAATATTTGAAAAATAATAAGTAAATAATTGGTAGGGGGTGAAGAAAAATAAATAAATAAACGAAGAAAGAGTATGGAAAATAAAATTATTTATTATTTAGGCCAAGGGAGAGATAAGGGTATTACAAATTTCTTATGAACACAAAGACTTGGGTTGTTGGGTCGAATTCCTATAGCTTCTGCTATGTGTAAGAGACGAGATCGAATCCCATAAGGAAAACTAATCGGATTACGATAAGTAACTTTAAATGACTGATTTCTGTCAACTTTATGACCGCTATCGATCAAGTGTGAAAGAACCGAGCTCCGTATCGACTTGACAATACCTTTCCCTAACCACGAAGGGAGGTGTTCACTAACTCTTTGGTTCAGTTGTCTGGTAGTGCGCCCAAAATAGCTTTCTACACAGGAGCAGCTGATTTGAAGGACGTTCATTCAGAAAAATTATGATGCCTCATGATGAAAGCCGAGATTCTTCGAATGTCATGTGGCTGATGACACTCCTAACATACACAGCAGCCATTAATCTAGTGAAATAGAACGTTCGGACACTGTAGCAGACCGGAAGGACCAGTCAAATAACAACGGAAGTGAGAGGATTCAACACGACAGTACTCGGAATCAGTGAAACCCATCGAACCCAACCGGGACAGAAAAGCATAGATTCAGGAGCGATTCCGTTGGACTCCGGTCGCGAATAAGAAAAAGATACTCCTCACACTCAGGGAGTTGTTCCGATGAAGCTGTCCAATGAAGCACGAAATGCACATATTGGGTGTGAATCTCATGAATCCAGAGTCATGAGAACATCCTTCGAAACAACGAGGACGAAATCACAGTGAATGTCATCCAATGTTATGTACCTACCAATCATAGCAATGATGACCATAAAGATCAGTTTAACAAGAGGCTGCAATCAATCATAGCAAAGTGCACAGGAAAAGACTTGACTATTCTGATGGGAGACCTAAACAGCGAATTCGAAATGGACAACACTGGATATGAAGATATCATGGGACAACGTGGACTGGGGACTGGGAGAAAGGAACGAGAATAGTGACAGATTCGCAAATCTATTTGCATTCAACGAAATGGTTATAGGTGGTGTAGAGGATTAATTCCTCTATCATCTGACCCCAATAAATAAATAATATCCCGTTAACTGAATATTTAATGCAGGCCAAATCTCCAAGTAGAATGATGAGTTTACTCGAGATAATTCAAAAGCCTGAACACCAGTTATAGAGATAGCTTATTGTCGAAGTTTGGTAAAACCCGCAAGCGTTCAAATGGCAAGCATACAGGGAAGACATATGTGTGTGTGTCAATGTGTGTTAAAAATCCATATATATTTATGAGTGTTAATGGATTATGAATAAATTATTGATTGTCTTTGTTTACAACTAATGAAAGAATAGATTAAAGATTGCTGTGCAGACATGCGCTCAAACAGACTCACATATAAATTTACAAAGTGGATTAAATGTCTAAATTACAGAGAGCACACAAATAATAAAATAATTGAATGGACTTGCTACAGTGGCACAATATTCCACCACAAACGCATACGCATTGTTACACGGGTCTCAACGGACCACACTACACAGAACCAGATAGTTCATATTTGCATCATTAACAAATTCGGAAGGACAATGGAAGACGTGAGAATCAGGAGAGTAGCTGACATGGCTTCAGATCACCATCTACCTGATTGTTGCGAGGACGAAACTACAGCTAAAAAAGCAGTGAGCAACTGGACAAACAACATTACAAAGATTCAATACAGTCTTCCATCCAGATACCAACTAATTCAACCAATTCAAGAGACCTCTCAACAACACACTACAAGCTTTACAAGATCAACTGGAGGAAGACGAATAAACTACGATGGTGGAGTACCGGAAAGAGATTAAAGAAGCACGAAGTTCAACATATCAGGAGTTTGTGTGCCGCAACAAGCATCATCATAGTGAATGCATCTCCATGCCAACCCTGGACAAGATTGAAGGATGAAAGAACGAGAAGACAGTAATTAACAACAACAGTCGAACATGAACAGAGAAAGTCAAGTCACAAGCTGAATACACTGAAGCAAACAAAGGAGTAAAGAATAGCAATAGAGCTGACAAACAGAAATATGTAGACCACCTAGAAATGACAGTGGGAAAAGATTAAGAGAAGGAAATATGATATAACCAATAGTAAACAAGAGAGACCGGCCAAAGACAAAGAAAGCTATTCAATCACCGAGATTCAAGAACAGAGGAACAGGTGGGTAGAACACTTCGAGGAACTCTTGAATAAGTCAGCTACATTGAATCCACTAGATATCGAAATAGCACATACAAACCTTCCTGTCAATGTCACTCAACCAGCAATCGCAGAAATTAGGATTACCATCAGTAGAATGAAGAGTGGGAAAGCAGAAGAACTCGAAAATATTCCATCTGAAGCACTGAAGCATCAAAGTCGGACATGGAAGTAACTGCAAACATGCTTCAGATTCTCTTCAGGAAGACTTGGGAGGAGGAACAAGTGTCACTGACTGGAAATAAGGACAACTCATCCATATATCAAGGAAATGAGAGAACCATAGAGACAACAAATGACTGTCACTACCAGTAAAGGTTTTCAACAAAGTGTTCCTGAACCAGACTACAGACTCAGTAGACATCCAACTTCGATATGAACAGACTGGATTTCGTAAGGATCAATCGTGGACATACCATATTGTAACATTGTGGATCATTATTGAACCATCAATTGAATGGAAATCGTCACTATACATCAATTCCTCTGACTATAAAAAAACATTCGATATTGTAGATAGGAGGACTTTATGGAAACTGCTTAGACACTATGGCGTACCTGAGAAGATCGTCAATATCACAAGGAATTCTGCATCAGTAGACCTCAACATACACGAGGGAAAAGACAAGATACTCAAATACAACACGGAGAACACTAACCCAATCACACTTGATGAAAAGGTGCTCTGGAAGGGGTGGAAACTCTCATGTACATGGAAGCATCATCGATGAAAGTGGAGGATGTGATGCAAACGTAAATGTGACGATTGGCAAAGCAAGGATAGCATTCCTACAATTGAGGAACATATACAACTCAAAATAACTCTCAACCAACATCGAAGTCACAATCTTCAATACGAAAGTCAAGACAGTTCTATTGTACGGAGATGAAACGTGGATAAATACTACAAGCATCATCAAAAGGTAGATTGCAACTTGATTGATAGGGATTCGATCTACACCACGAAGGACCTGACATACGTGAATTTGATCACCATCGAGGAGGGCAGTCACAGCCTGGATGGCTCAGTGGTAACACACTGTATCGAGAATTGGAAGCAGACATAAAAGAGTGAATAGCAACTGGAAAGTGTTGGAAGGGGTTGTCCAGAACAGAGCTGGATGGCAAATGCTGGCGGGTGACCTATGCTCCTACACGAGGGGCAACACAACATATTGTCTATGATTACTTACCAAACCAAATTCTTTCAGGCAATTCACTAATCTTGAAACAACGTCTCACCAAATCTAATGAACCTTTTATACCGATTGCACGTCCACAATAAAACAAAAGATCACCAACATTTAGAAATGTATTTGTTTGACGGTCTGGCAACTGTACAAAAGAGTTCCGCATTGCAACGTAATGAGGTAAGTTCGACGGATCTGAATGCAAAAGGTCAGTACGAGGCAAAGTATTATTAAATAACACATCGCATAGTCATTCAGAATTATTTTAATTATCACAAAAATCAATAAAAAGATTGAGAATTCTTTCACAGTAATGTGATGTGATTGTTGATAAGTAAGCAATTACAAACACTCCTTATCATTATGATTGACAAAATTCGAGATCATTTTGATAGGAGAGTGTAAGAGAACTGTGAATCGTTACAGTGCAAATATATTTAGTTGATACTTCTCAACAAGAAGATGAGTATTATTCATTTTATCTGTTGTTTGGGTTTGTGCATTACTAGCAGTTTTGTATAATCTAATGAAATATCAATGTGGAAAGCCTCCAAATAATTGATAACTCTATATGCGGACTAACTCATCATTTTCCAGTAAGCATTGAACAAGCATGTCACATTTTGAGAACGATTATGATTTTAGTAGCATGAGAAAAATTCAGTAAACTATGATGACTTGTCAATTTGTATTTGTATGCGTGAATACTTGATGACAGTATGATAAATCGGATGCGATGCAGAGATTGGAATCGTTTTCATGACAGCGGAAATTTTAACGATGATAAGTAGAAAGCGATTTACCTGCGGAAGACATTTTTCATTTGAGGTAACGTATCTGGCATACAGAGTAAACGTATTTCCCATAATGCGGTCATACCTTGATTGGTAATATTGATTTATTGTCAGTCATAACAAGAATTTTGAAAAATACACACTGATAAAACTCACAAGTGTAGTCAAGTTCAACACTCAAGGGAGATCTGAACTTGTAAAACTTTTGTTTTGCGCAGCTATGCACTACAGGAATACTACGTTCATAGGGTTTGCACACAATTTCAGCCAGAACTGGATATTTCACAATGCTTGTACTAAGAGATGGGTTGAATTTCAGGCTAAAGATGACTTCATACTTTGCACCAAAATACAAACGTCCTGCCTGAAACGAGAAAAATAATATCCATAAGTGTTGTTTCAGAGCAACAGTTGATATATGTTTGAAATTTATATGTTTCAATTTGTAATATGAAATGATTTCAAATGATGACTAACGTAGTTAAAGAAATCTAATGTAATTTACCCCCCTTCCTCTGTGCTTGGTAAACGGAATTGCACAAACTTTAAAAGTTTCATTGGCATTGAAAATGAAAATGAATGCTGATATCATACCGATTTCGTGCTCTCAGTTCAGTAAATGAAGCAATGTTTCGATGAATTTAAATGAGTTTGGATGTTTGAGGAGAAATACTGTAAATATTTCACAGTAGCAACTTGAAATATGAAGTGACTGCAGTGGCTGAATAGATTTCCCTGGAATTGGAACTACGTGCAGCAATTATTGGTAAACATATAAAACATGTAAGTGGGGATTTTTGTCTGTCTCCAGTAATACCTACACAGATAGAACTTTTGTTTTAGAAAGGTGTTGCAGGGTGATATTTCGCCTTTAAAATCGAAATTTGGGATCGAAATGCTTGACTATTACCCAGAAAGTGGTAGAAAAAATATTATTGTTATATAACAATGCGTTTAAACAATGAAACCAAATCATGAAGTGACTGAAATTTTTAAAGGCTGTTGAAACCAAACATCATGTGGAATTTGTACCCTGAGAATACTTCAGTGATATTGTAGAAGGAAGATTACAATCCATTTATGAATAATCGAAATTTCAGGATTCAGTTGACCGAACGTTTGTTAGATCATTTTATTTTTGGTAAACAGATCAAATGGATGGACATTATCGTTTACGTATATAATGTTCAATAACCATGTTGTATACAGCATTTTCTAGCACATTTTAGTTCATTTACTGAGTGGTGTGCTACGTGGATTAAATAATGTGATTTCGATGATAAATGTTATTTTACGCATTAGATTTCGACGAGTTTGTGTTTACCATCAGCTATGTCGTAATGCGCAACATTAACATATTCATAGCAGATAGCTTCAGAAAACTCCAAAAGTCTGAGATAAAAACTAGTGGAAGTTTTAATCTTGTATGGAGCACTCACTCACACCTGAACGTGCTGGATACTGTGCGCTTATCGAACATTGAAAACGAAACTGGTAGTCCTAGTGTATTCAATATGTCGATCAAGTACAAAATGATCACTAAAACGTTGTATTATACCCTGTGGAAATAAGTAGCAATTGGTTAGTGAATTAAGGTAGAAGTGTTTGATTATAATGAATTTAAGTGGTTGTATTATGTTATAAACTGATTTTTACAAGAGACGTCTGCTCTGATTTCACTATGTGTTAGCTGATCACATTTTCATTGTTAAATGATATGAAGGAATAATTCATTTTGGATTGTTCGGTTGAATATTTTTGTTGCTGTTTAGGACTGCGATTGATCAGTCTCTTACTGGCATACTGTGGGAATTGCCTCGATATTGCTTAAGTCACAAGAATTATAAGCAGAGATAGATGGTGGCTAGCAGTGTAATCCAAGACACGCGTTTTGTCCTATTTGGGACTCGTCCTCGATTCCACTGTTATCCACCAACAATCTATGCTGATACAACGGATTGCTTAAAATATTCCTTTCTCTCTCATGTATACTACGACAATACGTCATACGATAATAAGACTAGTCACGCTATATAAGAACCAGGATTCATGACGCAGAATAGGAAACCAGAATAACACTAGATAATACCTCATTCAATACAATTGCAAACAGTCACACCCAGTGAGTCAGGAGTAGAAATCAGTAAGATGGAAAGAAATCACATATAAAAAGGATTCAGTGAAAGGAATTTTCTTTTCCACGAAATCGTTTACTTAAACTATACATTCGTGTTTATAGTTGTATGGCAAATATATGTCCATAGAAGGATAGAAAAATTGAATCATAAAGTGATTCGAGACTCTAAATATCAAATGAAGTTGTCTATAACATTGTCGACTGTTCCGTTACAAGCATTATTACTTCGTCCTAAATTTTGTAGCACGTCAACGAACATTGATGAACTCTACGTTAAAATCCAGTTAAAAAACCTCATTCATTAGACAAGTGACCTTGCTCCTGTCTCTAATAAGGATTGTGAGCACTTTAAAACAATTCTTGTGAACTGTTGTAATCAATATGTAAACACAATACCTACAATTAGACAATTACTCGCAAATGAACATAAATCTCAATTATTTCATCTTTTTTGAAATCAGGATTTAGCTCTGTGTCACCCAGATTAGGTTGCAGGATTTGTCCTTATGGATCTTCAGAATGACGTCACCAAAGTATTCTGGATATTATCTGGTGCTGTCAGATTCTCTAAGATGAGACTGAAAAAACGGAACAGATGTTAACTAAAATCCTAAGGGAGATGAAAGATGAGTTTAATATCACTCGTAACATCTATGAACGTCGCAGAAAATCAGGTTCTGCTATACCGGGACTATGCGAACTCCGAAAAGTTCTTAGAGAAGAACATCTTCCTTTGACCTATACTTGATATGAATAACTCTCTGTATCATTTGTTTGCTAAATGACTTGCTGATATTTTACAACCAGTCAGAAACCACATCAATAGATGCAACTCTCATGATTCGCTTGATTTTGTCGACTCAGAACTAACATTGTAAATGGTAGAAAAATGATCTCAATGCATGTCACTTCTCATTTTACAAATGTTCCACTCACAGAAACTGTGTTTTTATGTGACAATATTGAAATAACAACTTTGATATTAGTATGCTAGAACATTATCTAAGAGAGCTATTTCTACAATGTACCGTCAGTGTGCGATTCAGGTTTAATAATGATTTCTAAAGACAAACCGATGAAGTTGTAATTGGTTCACCATTAGCCCTCCTCTTGGCTGAATGGTTCATGGGTAATCTGGAAAATATGGTGCTTCGATCGATAACTGAGAGATTTCATTTATTAAAGAGATATATGGATGATATTTAACTCCGTCTGTAGCTCCTCCGGGGGCTACTGCCGGTCCCAAGCCCGGGTAAAGGAGGAGGGTTGGGCATGGGGTTAGCGACCCCATCCCGTGGAAAATCAACTCGCTAAAAAAATGCTAACCAGAAAAAATTATTAAAACCATTTAAACTCTGCCCTGTGGGTTGAAGGGATAATTATGACGTCTCACGACGAAAGCCGAATTCCTTCGGAAGTCATGAGGCCGATGCACCTTCTAACAACCAGAGCAACAATTTCCATAGGCACATGGAATGTCCGGACAATGTGGGAGACCGGAAGAGTCTTCCAAATTGCTGCAGAAATGAGAAAATACAACCTGGAGGTGCTTGGAATCAGTGAAACACATTGGACGCAGGTTGGACAACAACGACTGTCTTCAGGAGAACTTCTGTTATACTCCGGTCATGAAGAAGAAAATGCCCCACATACACAAGGAGTTGCATTGATGCTGTCCAGAAAAGCACAAAATGCACTTATAGGATGGGAATCTCATGGACCAAGGATCATCAAAGCCTCCTTCAAAACAAAGAAAAAAGGCATTACAATGAACGTCATCCAATGCTATGCGCCGACCAACGACTACGATGAAGACGTTAAAGACCAATTCTACGATAGGCTGCAGTCGATCGTCGAGAAAGGCCAACCAAGGACCTGACCATTCTGATGGGAGATTTCAATGCCAATGTTAGAATGGACAACACTGGATACGAAGACGTCATGGGACGATATGGACTGGGAGAAAGGAACGAAAATGGGGAGGATTGCCAAGATAAAATTTAAACTTAAGAAGCACTGGACAAAGGGGAGGACATCACAAAATGTTAATATGGCCTTCCTTCAGGTTACTGACAGATCCGACCAATTCAAGATAGCCCTCAACAACAAGTTCCAGGCCTTTCACCATCTACTCGATGGAGAAAGAACTACCATGGAGAACAACTGGAAAGGTATCAAGGAGGCAATCAATTCAACATGTCAGAAGCACCATCACAAGGAATGGATCACTGTTGGTACACTGGATAAAATTGAAGAAAGAAGGAACAAGAAGGCAGCAATCAATATCAGCCGAACAAGAGCAGAAAAAGCCAAGGCACAAGCCGAATACACAGAAGTAAACAAGCAAGTGAAGAGGAGTATGAGAACCGACAAGCGTAAATATGTTGAAGATCTAGCATTGACAGCGGAAAAGGCTTCAAGTGAAGGAAACATGAGACAATTGCATGATACAACAAAGAGGCTCGCTGGAAATTACCGTAAACCAGAACGATCAGTGAAAAGCAAGGAAGGAAAATTAATTACCAACATTGAAGAACAACGGAACAGGTGGGTAGAACACATTGAGGAACTCCTGAATCGACCAGCCTCATTGAACCCACCCAACATCGAAGCAGCACCCACAGACCTCCCAATCGATGTTGGCCCACCAACATTTGAAGAGATCAGCATGTCCATCAGACAGATCAAGAATGACAAAGCAGCGGGACCAGACAACATTACGGCAGAGGCACTGAAAGCAGATGTATCAGTAACTGCAAAGATACTCAGCATTCTTTTCAGTAAGATTTGGGATGAAGAACAAGTACCAACAGACTGGAAAGAAGGACTTCTGATCAAAATACCGAAGGCGATCTCAGCTAATATGATAACTACAAGGGCATCACTCTTCTCTCAATACCAGGAACTGTCTTCAACAGGGTATTGTTAAACAGGATGAAGGACTCCGTAGACACCCAACTTCGAGATCAACAGGCTGGATTCCGTAAGGTTCGATCGTGTACAGACCAAATCGCAACACTACGGATCATTCTGGAACAATCAATTGAATGGAATTCATCACTCTACATCAACTTCGTCGACCACGAGAAAGCATTTCATGGCGTGGATAGGACAACACTATGGTGGCTTCTTCGATGCTGCGGCGTGCCTGAGAAGATAGTCAATGTCAAAGGGAATTCCTATAGTTGATTAAGCTGCAAAGTCATGCATGGAGGACAGCTCACTGACTAGTTTGAAGTAAAGACCGGTGTTAGGCAAGGTTGCTTACTCTCACCCTTTCTCTTTCTCCTGGTGATTGACTGCATTATGAAGACATTAACATCTGGAGGGAAGCACGGGATACAGTGGGCAGCTAGGATGCAGCCAGACGATTTAGCTTCCGATCCGTTGGCCAGACACTATCAGCAACAACCTAATCTGGGAGAGAGCAAACCAGATTCTGATAGAAGAGGAAATCAGGAAGAAGCGCTGGAAGTGGATAGGACAGACATTGAGGAAAGCACCCAACTGCGTCACAAGGTAAGCGTTCGCATGGAATCCTGAAGACCAAAGAACATATTACGCCGAGAAATGGAGACAGACATGAGAAGAATGAACAAAATTTGGATAGATCTAGAAAGGAAGGCGCAGGACAGAGTTGGTTGGAGAATGCTGGTTGGCGGTCTATGCTCTATTGGGGGTAACAGGAGTAAGTAAGTAAGTAATGGTATTACTGACTGATAATGAGTCTCATTTTGCTCCGAATACAGTCACTACCTGATTGAATGGTATAAGTTGTAGACATCTGTTCACTGCTCCTAGGCACCCTCGTTTCAAGGATCAGGCAGAAAATTTCATCAGGACATTGGAAACTGCTATTAATTCCATTGCTGCTTCAACATTTGATGAATCAGATGGGGGAGTAGACACATTTCTACTGCAACACAGAAATGCTAAGCATTCTGTAACGAAAGAGACTACATCAAAGCTACTAAATGGAAGAATTTCTCGTCCGAATGTAAGGCAATTAGAGTCTTTAGGAATTACATGTTGTCGTGGAAATGGTCTTCGACCAGCCATCAGAATTGTGGTGAAGAATGTTGGAAAATCTATGGTTGAAATCCTAGATATCAATGATTCAAGTACACTTAACCGACATGTTGATCAATTACAATTACAGGAATCAAATGAGTCTGTTCCAATTCCGGCTGTTGATTCTAATATTAATGAGTACATCCTAGATCATACAGTCTGCAATCGATTACAGAAATTCGGATTCCTATTTAAGTTGTGGCGGTTGTGGTATTTGTATAAACTAATGATTCCTTCTTACATGAGTGGCCGCTGATTACGAATTCCAAATATAATGCGTTCATTTGTGCTCATCTTGTTCTACTTGACAAAAAATGGACCTCAATGAAATTTTGGATTGATCTAATATTTCTCATCATTCAATTAAATTCACGTTGGAAGCAGAGGCGAATGAGCGATTTCATTTTCTTGATGTCCGATTGAAAGGAAGTTCAGATGGTTCTTCACAGAGATCTATATATTAAAATCGACCTGGAATGGTCGGTAGACGAATTTCCATAGCTGGATCCTGTTGAGTAGAAAGAGAAACTTGACTCACTCTTTATCCTCAGGGCCTAGAGGAATGTTCTAATGATGAAGTAGATGACGAACTACTACTTCAACTTTGACAGATACTCATCAGAAATAGTTATCCACTTAGATTAGTAGATAGGAACTTAACACCAAGACATCCTAAACACAGCAGACAGTTCGAAAGAAAACTCTTTGTGAATATCGAATTTAAAAGAGATCAACCTGCCGAACTCTTTAATATACGTATTTCAAAATCCCTGGATAAAAACTGTTCAACTAAGCTACGTACTGTCTTCTCACGCCGGCCCGCCATTCACAGATATGATAAGGATAAACGTCCTCTTTGTGTCATGTCTATGTACATCTATAAGTCTACTTGATCCTGTGGAGCAGGTTACATTAGCTGCATAAAACGATCACTTTCTAAACTCATCTCAGAACAATACCTGGAGTGGCTTTTAAAGGGAGGATGCAAAACAGTTACCACTTCGATGCAAAAACACTTGATAATATCTGGACACGTCGCTCCAAAGGAGTATCCCTTCAAAACAATCTACACAACCAAAGGAAATGGATAGATGGAAGGCCGAGTAAAGCGGACAATTATCTTTCATGATTTTGATTGGTAAATTATCTTCGTCTCAATATTCTTCTCTAACCCCTGGTTATTACGCAACGTCATTTGATATTTGGAGTCTCGAATCACTTTATGGTGAGCGAACCATTCAGTTCAGAGAACAAAACTCCACCAGAATGGTCCATCTGAGCTACAAATCTTTTCTACCATCTCAAATCTTTTCTATCCTATAGACATATATTTATCATACAACTATAAATATGAATGTATAGTAGTACGATAGTAAATAATTTCATGGAAAAGAAAATTCTTTTCGCTCAATCCTCTTCATGTTTATGCAATTACAATGAGTTGTTTTAAGAAACCATATATTTAATAGTCAATAGGCTATGCCTGTTTGTGCACGCTGAACGACCAATCATATTTCGATTCCACCACTACACATCACTGAAATACCGTGTGGTTCATATTTGGTTCTCAATCGTTTGTCGCATATTGAGTGTCTGAGGCGCATGATATGGTACTGTCATCCATCAGCCTGGTGTATCGCACACGTTACTTACTTACTTACTTTCGCCTGTTACTCCCAATGGAGCATAGGCCGCCGACCAGCATTCTCCAACCCACTCTGTCCTGGGCCTTCTTTTCTAGTTCCTTCCAGTTCTTGTTCATTCTTCTCATGTCTGTCTCTATTTCTCGGCGTAATGTGTTCTTTGGTCTTCCTCTTCTCCTTTGACCTTCAGGATTCCATGTGAGGACTTGTCTTGTGACACAATTAGGTGATTTCCTCAAACTGTGCCCAATCCACTTCCAGCGCTTCTTCCTGATTTCTTCCTCCGCTGGAATCTGGTTTGTTGTCTCCCACAGTAACGTGTTGCTGATAGTGTCTGGCCATCGGATCCGAAGTATCTTGCGTAGACAACTGTTAATAAACACTTGTATCTTCTGGATAATGGCTTTCGTAGTTCTCCACGTCTCCGCCCCATACAATAGAACTGTCTTGACATTTGTATTGAAAATTCTAACCTTGGTGTTGGTTGACAATTGTTTTGAGCTCCAGATGTTTTTCAGTTGTAAGTATGCTGCTCTTGCTTTGCCGATCCTCGCCCTCACATCTGCATCTGATCCACCGTGTTCATCAATGATGCTGCCCAGATATGTAAAGGTTTCCACATCTTCCAAAGCTTCTCCGTCAAGTGTAATTTGATTGGTGCATATTGTGTTGCATCGGAGAGTCTTGCTTTTCCCTTTGTTTATATTGAGACCTAGTGCTGCTGAGGCTGCTGCTACACTGGTCGTTTTCTCCTGCATTTGTTGTTGCGTTTGTGATAGAAGAGCCAGATCATCCGCGAAGTCTAGATCGTCAAGTTGCATCCTGCCTGTCCACTGTATCCCGTGCTTTCCTCCAGTCGTTGACGTCTTCATGATCCAGTCTATTACCAGGAGAAAGAGAAACGGTGAGAGTAGGCAACCTTGCCTTACACCAGTCTTTACTTCAAACGAGTCGGTGAGTTGTCCTCCGTGGACGATTTGGCAGTTTAGTCCATCATAGGAGTTCCGTATGATATTGACTATTTTCTCAGGCACGCCGTAGTGTCTAAGAAGCCTCCATAGTGTTGTCCTGTCCACACTATCAAATGCCTTCTCGTAGTCGATGAAGTTGATGTAGAGTGATGAATTCCATTCGATTAATTGTTCCACAATGATACGTAGAGTTGCAATTTGATCTGTGCACGATCTATCCTTACGAAATCCAGCTTGTTGATCTCGAAGTTGGGCGTCCACGGAATCCTTCATCCTGTTTAACAATACTCTGTTGAAGACTTTTCCTGGTATTGAGAGGAGAGTGATGCCCCTGTAGTTGTCGCACTTGCTAAGATCACCTTTCTTTGGTACTTTGATCAGAAGTCCTTTTTTCCAGTCTGTTGGTACTTGTTCTTCGTTCCAAATCTTACTGAAGATGATGTGTAGTATCTTGGCAGTTGCTGCTACATTTGCTTTCAGTGCCTCTGCCGTAATGTTGTCTGGTCCCGCTGCTTTTCCGATCTTGATTTATCTAATGGCCATGCTGATCTCTTCAATTGTTGGTGGGCCAACATCGATTGGGAGGTCTGTGGGTGCTGCTTCGATGTTGGGTGGGTTCAGTGGAGCTGGTCTATTTAAGAGTTCTTTGAAGTATTCTACCCACCTGTTTCGTTGTTCTTCAATGTCGGTGATTACTTTGCCTTCCTTGTTTTTCACTGGTCTTTCTGGTTTACGGTAATTTCCAGCGAGTTTCTTTGTTGTATCATACAGTTGTCTCATGTTTCCCTCTCTTGCAGCCTTTTCCGCTGTCATCGCTAAATCTTCCACATATTTACGTTTGTCAGTTCTGATTCTCCTCTTCACTTGCTTGTTTGCATCTGTGTATTCGGCTTGTGCCTTGGCTTTTTCTGCTCTTGTTCGGCTGATATTGATTGCTGCCTTCTTGTTCCTTCTTTCTTCAATTTTATCCAGTGTACCAACAGTGATCCGTTCCCTGTGATGGTGCTTCTTTTGGCCCAGAACCTCCTGACATGTTGAAATGATTGCCTCTTTGATACCTTTCCAGTTGCTATCCATGGTAGTTCCCTCTCCATTGAGTAGAACATGAAAGGCCTGGAACCTGTTGCTGAGGGCTATGTTGAATTTGTTGAGTTTGTCAGCATCTCGAAGATAGGCCGTATTAAACTTTTGTGATGTTGTCCGTGCCGTTGTCCAGTGCTTCTTGAGTTTTAGTTTCATCTTGGCCACCAGCAAGTGATGATCGGATGCTATATCAGCTCCTTTTCTGGTTTTCACATCCTCCATCGTCCTCCTGAACTTTTTGTTGATGCAGATATGGTCGATTTGATTCTGTGTAGTGTGATCCGGTGAAATCCAAGTGGCTTTGTGTATGTTTTTGTGTGGAAATGTGGTGCCACCTATGACCAGTTTATTGAAGGCACATAGGTTTGCAAATCTCTCACCATTTTCGTTCCTTTCTCCCAGTCCATGTTGTCCCATGACGTCTTCATATCCAGTGTTGTCCATTCCAACCTTGGCATTGAGATCTCCCATCAGAATGGTCAGGTCCTTGGTTGGGCACTTCTCGAAGATCGACTGCAGCCTATCGTAGAATTGGTCTTTAGCGTCTTCATCGTAGTCGTTGGTCGGCGCATAGCATTGGATGACGTTCATTGTAATGCCTTTTTTCTTTGTTTTGAAGGAGGCTTTGATGATCCTTGGTCCATGAGATTCCCATCCTATAAGTGCATTTTGTGCTTTTCTGGACAGCATCAATGCAACTCCTTGTGTATGTGGGGCATTTTCTTCTTCATGACCGGAGTATAACAGAAGTTCTCCTGAAGACAGTCGTTGTTGTCCAACCTGCGTCCAATGTGTTTCACTGATTCCAAGCACCTCCAGGTTGTATTTTCTCATTTCTGCAGCAATTTGGAAGACTCTTCCGGTCTCCCACATTGTCCGGACATTCCATGTGCCTATGGAAATTGTTGCTCTGGTTGTTAGAAGGTGCATCGGCCTCATGACTTCCGAATGAACTCGGCTTTCATCATGAGACGTGATAATTATTCCTTCTACTCCCAGGGCAGAGTTTAAATGGTTTGAATGATTTTTTCTGGTTAGCGTTTTTTTTAGCGAGTTGATTTTCTACGGGATGGGGTTGCTAACCCCATGCCCAACCCTCCTCCTTTACCCGGGCTTGGGACCGGCAGCAACCCCCAGAGGAGCTACAGGGTATCGCACACGTGCCTATTCTATTATCAATTTGTCAAGTTCAACTGGTCAATTGTTCTATTACTTGATATCAAATATAAGACTGAAAAAAATTACTTGTTTCCGTTAGATCATTATGTACAATTATCTCATGGAACATTCAAATCTAGAAAGCCTAAAAGTGTACTTCTGGATGTTACCAGTTATTCATTCTTCAAGTAATATGATTATGTAAACGGGTTTAGACTAGTTGATAAGGATTTCATTTTCAATCAGAAATTTAATTCAATTCTTTTTAAATGTTATCAGAAGGGATTTTGTGGAGATTTAGTATTTATCATAGTTGAAAGCGTGAGTCGATTAAAGCTAGACCACCAAGGAAAACCTGGAAACATTGGACGGCCGTTTCGTCCTATTATGGGACTCCTCAGCAGTGCGCATCCACGAACCCGCTCTCGCGAGACTCGAACCCAGGACCTACCAGTCTCGAGCCGAAGCCCTTAACTTCAACTGACTCACGCTTTC
>NW_017386111.1:148402-199052 GCF_000237925.1 Schistosoma mansoni | reverse complement strand
CAGGTTTAAGTAAATGATTTCGTCGAAAAGAAAATTTTCTTCGCTGAATTCTCTTAATTCTCTTTTTCTTATTTGCATTATTATTATTATTATTATTATTATTATTATTTACCATATCGCTTATTCACTCCCTTTTATTCCCAATTTGTGTATCATTACTTTTTAACTTATGCAGCAGCTCGCCCATGGTGGAAACTCTGTTCCATCTAAACAATCTCGAGTCGCTGTCTGGTAGAAAGTGAATGCTTCCATTGATTACGAATACTGAACCAGTCCTTCTGAAACCACATACGCCGTTCAAGCTGGCTTCCTTCAACGTTCGCACACTAATGCAGATCGGACACCAGATAGGGCTGGCTATGTCTTTAGAAAGCTTTAATATCGAGGTTTGTTGTCTATCCCAGATCTGTATTCAAGACCATGGTGAAGTTCTACAAATTCGCTGTCTATTTGTCGCTTCAAAAGGCTTGTTTTACGTGCATTTATCCGAGGACCCTGTGGCATCTTCGTCTGGTCGTGCTGGCGTTGGTGTCGCACCAAGCGCTAGAGCTGAGGCAGCACTAATCGATTAGATCCCCATTAACAGTCGGTTATGTGCTGTTAGATTAGAAAGCTCCATCAAAGTGAGAAGAAATCGGCGTGAGAAATGATGACTTTTTGTCGTCTACACCTATGCCACGACAGATTGCAGCCCGGATGCGATCAAGGATGAGTTCTACCACCAGTTAACTGTTCTTCTCCAGAAAGTGTGTTTGACAGATATTGTATTACTAGCCGGAGACTTGAATGCACAGGTCGGGCGTCTAGGCACAGAAGAGAGTAATTTAGGTGGCCGATGGGGACTTTCTGGTCGCAGGACAGATAACGGGGACCGTTTGCTGCAACTGTGCACAGACTACAACCTGTTTCTGGCTAGCACTAACTTCCGGCACAGTCATCGCCGATGTGCCACCTGGCGTCGTCCCTCTGCATCCCAAGCCTGGACTCAGATTGATCACATCGCGATCAGCTACCGCTGGCGTGATTGTGTACAAGACTGCCGCTCCTTTTGGAGTACTTACCTGGAGTGTGATCATGCCCTGGTCTGCGCCAATCTCATCTTACTTTTCAGTGGCCGAAGAATTGACCACCATCAACGGATTGATGTTAGTAAACTGGCTGCAACTTCTGTTGCAAGTAAGTATCGAACCGAGCTAGCTTCTAGGCTAGCTACTATCCCACCGAAATGTATAGATGAGCATTGGTTGCAACTTCATGACGCCATGAAAATGGCAAGTAAAGTCGCTTGTGGCTTCGCGAAACGTCCCGCTTATAAGCACTGGGTTTCTTTTGGCTCCTTACAACTCATCGAAGCCCGTCGGTTTACTCCGAGTGACCGTGAGTATGACCACAAACGAAGGCTGTTACGTAATGAAATTGGGTAAAGTTTGCGTAAGGACCGAGAAGCCTGGTGGTCGGAGCATGCTAATGAGATGGAAGCAGCAGCTGCATCTGGTAACTACCGGAAGCTCTTTCAACTCATCCGAGCCACTGGCAGCAAGAAGTCTGGTGTCAGTGAAACAATCTGTGAGGATGACGGGATGCCAATCACTAATATCTGTCGACGTCTTGGACGATGGGCAGAATTCTTCGAAGGGCAGTTCAACTGTCCTGCCCTCCATGGCCTGTGACGACTGATCCACCAAACGAGGTGGAAGTCCGCAAGGAACTCCAACTCTTGAAACGCTACAAATCACCGGGCCCAGATGACTTATCTTCATCCCTTTTTAAAGATGGTGGCGATCTTCTGGTTAAGAAACTGTCTGGCAGTTAGTGTTCCAACATCATGGAATGAGTCGATAGTTGTCCCTATCTTTAGAAAAGGTTCACGTCGTTCCTGTAACAACTGTCGGGGGATAAGTATACTTCCGATTGCGTCCAAACTATTGGCTTCCGTCATACTTCGTAGGTTGATCAAAACCTGAGAGATTGACTCGCGAGGAGCAGGCTGTTTTTCGTTCTGGTCGAGGACGTATTGATCCTATCTTCACCCTCCACCTAATGTTAGAACACCGTCATACTTATCACAGGTCAACAATCGTAGTGTTTCTTGATATCAGGGCTACCTTCGACTGTTCTTTGTGATTGTCTATTGAAGAAGGGTGTGCCTGAGAAGTTTATCAACATCTTAAGGGCCCTATATACAAACACCTCAGGTAGAGTGAGGGCATACAACCACCTCCATTGTTCCATTCAAGCAGTGGGGTTAGATAGGGTTGCCCAATCTCACCATTCCTCTTCAACTTTGCCATCGGTGACACTCTGGAAACAGCTTTGATGGTTATAAGTAATGGCGGTGTGGGTCTATTGCCTGGATAAAGACTTCTCGACCTTGAGTATGTGCATGATATTGTCTTACTGTGCGATAATACCCAAGGTATGCAATCCGAGCTTAACTAGTTGCCAATCAGTGTCCGTAGGTACGGTGTGTGCTTTGCACCCTCCAAATGCAAAGTACTCCTACAAGGCTGGCAGGATTCTAATCATGTACTCACCCTGAATGGTGAGCAGATTGAAGTAGTTGAGAAGTTCGTGTATCTAGGTAGCTACATAAGTGCTGGTGGTGACGTGAGTGATGAGATCGATGCACGTATAATGAAAGCCAGAGCGACTTATGCCAATCTGGGTCATCTTTGGCGCCTTCGTAATGTTAGTCTTGCTGTAAAAGGTCGGGTCTACAACGCGTCGGTGAGAGCAGTTCCGCTCTATGCTTGTGAAACCTGGCCTCTCCGAGTTGAGGATGTTAGACGACTCTCTGTGTTTGATCATCGTTGTCTCCGAAGGATTGATGACATCCAGTGGCAACACCATGTTAGTAATGCAGAGGTTCGGTGCTGTGTGTTAGAGCACAGCGACGATAGTTCAGTTAGTGTCACTATCTTGAAACACCAACTTCGGTGGCTTGGACATGTTTTACGAATTTCGTCCCAGAGAATTCCACGTCGTGCATTATTTGCTGATGTTGGGATTGGTTGGAAAAAGCGGAGAGGTGGTCAGTGTATGACATGGTGTCGTGAAATGAAAGAAAGCTGCAAAGGGCTGGCTTCTGTTGGTCCTTCACGACTCCCTGGCTGGGGTCCGAGAGACGGTGCAACACAGTGGCTAGAGACGTTATCAGATATGGCTCAGAATAGAAGCCAGTGGCGTTCTTGCTATAACTTTATTTTACTTTCTTCATAAAGAGTGGTTATAACTTCCTTAACTGAAAGAATTCTTGACGCTTTCCGTTTCACCCGTTATTATTCTTAATATTGCACTAGCATACACTAATCTGTGATTTTTTTCTCTCTTATACACACCTAACCTTTTTCTCTTCACATTCTCATTGTTTTGTGTGGTGCATGTATATCTGGTGCCCCCCTGTACGAATATTTATGTGTTCAAATGAAATAAGCAATGTGATAATTACACAAATGGGATGCTAATTTGCATTAGAAGAATATATACACAATAAACCCGGTGTCTATTCTACAGGACTCTAACACAACTCTGATCAAGAACACGCGACTGACCTGACCAGATCGTGAGTATATTTCCACGCCAACAACCGACAGGTTACAATAATAAGGGTAGGAAAATACTTAACACATCTAATATCTGTTAGACTATCTACCAGACTAAATAGGCAATAAACCAATCATTATTTTCGTCGCCTGCACATCAATAGTTCAGCTTGTTCTTTTTTAAAATCTCAGTGGTAAATTCACATTCATCAAAATTGAAGGTTTACTTGCTATTTCTAATGATCACTACAGTGTACGATAGTGTAAGTTAGCTATTAAAAGTAAAATAATCTATAAGCGTTAAGCGCGCATCATTGAAGACTAAATCGTTCAGAAAATTGTTTCAAAAAAATTAAAATGTTTTGATATTTCTAGGGTCACTTACTATCTGAGAGCATAAGGGCTAAAATGAAATCAAAGTAATTTCCGTGATCTGTTCAAACCCCTTCTAATCACCTGTTTTCGCGTGGACTCCCCGGTATTATCACTAGACATCATACTACAAATGCAGCTCAAGACTGAGCAGTACATAGACCCACCATTATTTGATTACTGATTCGCATTAGTTTTGTGTCGTAATTTATACTTCAATGCTTAACATCAACATCTATTTTCGAGTTTGTTTTGTAAGGTATACATAATTCCAGTTACATGTTGAGATTTCTGACTTTGCTATGGCTTACGAGTCCTGACTAGTTTCACGTGACGACCACCAGTTGGACTACGATTCTGGGCTGACAAGCCGAAATGTGGCTGTGAATAGAGGGTACTGTAAATAATTAACTAGCAACGGATTAAGAAAAATTCATTCATTTAGTCTTCGTTAGATATTACCGGCTTCAAATAATCTTCCTTTCATGTTTCATTTCATGTTATAGTATATTTTAATACGAAAGTGATTGGAACTAGAATCCCATTATTTTAGGTTGTTGACCGGCAAGATAGAAAATTTCCTTCAGATTTTATGTATACTGCTATACACGGTTGAAATAGTCCTATTGTGGGCAGTTTGTTCCCTATTGTTGGACCGTACAACATAGTAGTCCATTATTTAATTATTTTCCCATTGCTGTTAGGGCTTGGTCAAAATTCTATAAATGGAGTTAGGGAGAAGCGATTGCATCCATTTTTGTATTGTACGTGTTGTCAACACACAACTGTACCCATTAATCTGCACGATCATACCACACTTTTTGAAGTGAAAGTATGCCTAACTCTCTAAAGAAAGATTAGTTGCCAACCAATCAGAATGCAGGCTATACAAATAGGTAATTTAATGCATGAACACCCATAAATGATTAGTGTTAGAATTAAGAGTTTGGGTTGATATTGTTAGCAGTAATGGTTAAGAATAGAGTACAGAAGAATGCTTTGTAGCCGAATAGATGAATACTTATACATTTGTTTCTTTAGTTTTATCGTCAAGTGTCTTCATAAATTCATGCGTCGTGTTTAAATGTTATGTGCTCATTTTATTTTATTGGATTCTCGTCAGCTGTTTACAATCTTTAATATTTTAAAAGCATAATCACAAAATGATTTAAAATCACTTACATAAATTAGTTTATTTAGAAGTTATTATGAATACACACCAGTATAGTATATCAAAGATGTAAATAAATTTAAGGGATTAAATAAAATTTTGGTTGCGTAATGAGCAAGCTCTAATAACAGGTAAAAATGTTAAGGTTTATTCATTACGTAACTACTTGTTTCTAGTCCCTTGGTTTTTTGTTATCATTAGTGATGTAGAACGTTCTCCCACACAAGATATATATATATATATGGATTATCTTATTTACTTTCTTAAATTTATTTACATCTTTGGTACACTACACTGATGTTCATTCACAATAACTTCCAACTAAATTGGTTTATGTAGGTAATTTCAGTCCATTTTGTAATAATGATTTTAAAATATTAAAAGTTGGAAGCAGCTGACGAGAACCCAACAAAATAAAATGAATCTATGTTGTTCTACTCAAGTCTTTGTCTTTGCTCTCTTCGTGATGATAAAGGGAAAACAACTGTACAAAATGTTACCTACATGTTGGGTTTTTTTCTTATGTTCTGTTTTTCTATAAGAAAGTACACACTTCCTCCTTAACATTTTATGAGTCACTCAATTGGGCCCCTATTCTTTTGTCTTGTTGAGTTTAAGCACCTTAGCATCTAAATATTGCTAAGTCTCTTATCCCTTAGTGAAACACAATTAATCTGTTATCGTATTGTAAGTACTTTCATCTAAATTTAAACCGACAGTTTTACAGTGGTTGGGCGTGGAGTTAATCTGAAACCTCGGAGACGAAATTATATTTATGAAAATCCCTAATCAAAGGCGATGTATCGTCAATGAATTTTTTCTCATATCAGATTTGCATACAACTAAATAGTATATTTGTAATATCCCAATGAATAGAAAAATTATATTTTCTGACGTTTCGTGACTCAGTGTAAGCCACTTCTCCAGAGAATAAATAACCAAATCTAATTTTTCTACTCATTGGGATATTACAAATATATTAATTAATTTATAACAATCTACCCAATGCTCAATTTATTCGAAATTATCAAATCAAAACTTGGTAATGATATCTATAAATACAACTGTTATCTTAACACAATCCCTTTACTTTTTACACCAAATAGTGACTCCTACGCACTTCAGCAAATTTTTTCTTTTGACATTATTAACATGATTGGACGGATTATTTGATGTTCAGTTAACCGGTGAAATGTGCACTTATATTTGATAATTTTAGTGTTTTATTATATTTCCTTGAGAAAACTTGAATCAGATTACCGAGTGAAACGTTAGATTTATTTAAAATTCAATCTCTGAGATTTTTACAAATATAATTTTTATTCCTTTAATGCCTATTATCGGGTTTTGAATCTCATCAGTTACTGCTCCCCTAAATCTAATTGATATATGTTTCTTCATTGTCTTTTTTTTCGAAAATTTTCCCATAGGCACTTTTCATCTTCCTCTTCTTGATCACCGGTTGTTTCTTCTGTTGTTGCTGCTTTTGTTGTTTCAACTTTTGCTGTGGTTTATACAAACCGAAACCACCGCCCGATGAAGATATTGAAGCAAAAATGCAACTTAATGTAAGTGAATTGTGTGTTTATGTTTTAGCTAGGGAAGTGAGAGAAGGTAAGTAGTTAGTATTCCTCCATTCAATCTTATTATTTTGTTTAAAATCAAATGGTAAGTGGATGGATGGATTTGTGGTGTTTTGTTTTCTGGATATTATAGACCACCAATCAACTGCTCAGTGAGATGGAAATGGAAGACGAAAGATACAACTAAAATGATGAAACTATCCAGCTCTTGAAACAAAGAGCACCTTCAAAATCCTCATCCCGAGTTACAAATTTTCTCGATTATCTCAAAGAGGATCTTCAATGATTCCTTTGTGCTTGATCATTCTTGTCTCTGAAGAATTGCTGATACCTGGTGGCAACAATGTTAATAACCCTGTGAGGACGGTTCACGGGTAAACTCAAGATTAATTGGTTCCCATGCAAAACAAGAAGAGGTGCTTGTAACTGCCGTAAATGTTGAGGCAGAGGTTCACACAGTATTGGCAGACTCAGTTTCCGGACTCCTGGTCACATTCGAAACCATTAAAAAATCGAGCGAGAAGTATAATGCGTTGAAGGTTGTTCGCCGCTGCATACTCAAAAGTGGCTTTCATCTAGACTACGTGGAGAGCTCTTACAATATTTTCGTCGACGAGATTCTTTGACAGTTGTCGATTCGTGCATCATGTTTGGCCACCGTATCGTTCCATAGCGGGCATCCGGGAATAAGTAAAATGAAAACACTAGATCGGAACTATCCATACTGGCCGTCAATGGACCATGATATAGAACAAAAATGTCGCAGTTGTTAGTCCTGTTTAAAGACCGCAAAGAACCCAACTAAAATTGAACCACAACCATGGCCGAAACCGGACGGACCTTGGCAAAGAATACACGCCAATTTCGCCGGTCCAATACAAGGCAGAAATTACTTGGTTGTTGTCGATACTTTCACAAAATGGCCAAAAGTATATGACATACCGAAAATGACATCAGAGAGCATAATAAGAAGATTGTCAGGATTGTTTGCTTGTTTTGAGGTTCCAGAGATCTTAGTAACTGACAACGGCACTCAGTTTATGTCATCTGCTTTAAACGGTTTTGCAGTGAAAATGGCATATCGCATCTACAGTCTTCTCCGTACCATCCTCAGTCGAATGACCAAACAGAAAGATTCGTGCATACGATAAAAAGAGCTCTGGTCAAAGGGAGAAGAGAGGGTATCCCAGAACAAGTGATCAGTAAGTTCCTAATATCTTACAGAGTTACCCCTAATCCGGCAGTACCAGAAGGAATGTCACCAGCCGAGTGTATGTCCGGAAGGAAAATCTGGACAGTCTTTAACAGTATGTTGCCACCCAGAAAGACAAATAAACCCACGAATGAGTATCGTATGGTCACTCGTAGCTTCCAGATGGGTGAAAGGGTACTTGTTAAATCGTATCAAGGTGATATGTAATAGGAACCAGGTGTTATAGAACGTCGGATCGGAAGTGTACTTTACATAATCCGGAGAAATGTCGGAGCGTGTATAAGACACATAAATTAAATTCAAAGGGACGGCAGAACATTGACCCCACGAAACCGACTCCCGTTTCAATCGCTCGTGTGTTCATCTCGGAGAAGCCTTCAAGAGCGCGAATGTAGAAGAGATAAACGACGCAAGGGCAAAGCAGTACAACTTTCCAGAGTGATGAACCGCAAGGGGAATGCGGTAACCAAGTTTCAGGTGGATCCGAGAAAAAAGTTTTACACAGCAGAGGAGGGGGAAGGTGTGAGGACGGTCCACGTGTGAACTCGAGGAAGCTCAGAAAAAGCCGAAGATATTCCATCCAATCTTCTTTTGGAAGAATATTTCAGAATCACTACATGTAGATTCCCTATTAGACAAATGCTAATATCCCCCTGTATGCGGATTAGATAACTATAATGATGTTTTCGTTTTTACTAAAAAATATAAATACCTGACAGTTTTGTACCATAATTGACACTTTTTGGAATAAAATTCCTTCCACTTGTCTTCTGTCTTCTCATTTGCGACTGGGGAAGGTTCTAGCATTCGAGTGCTCAAGTTATACTCGGCATACTAAGAATCTAAGTTCTAGATATAACAAACCCTTAGGCTAAAGAATATGTATTTAGGCTCAGTGAGGATAGTTCAGTTGGTGTCACCATTGTGAAACACTTATTTCGGTGACAACTGTCCACATCGTGCATTTTTTTGCTGACTATGGGACTGGGTGGAAAAAGTAGAAAGATGGTAAGTTATGACAGCCTCATAATATGAAAGAAAACTAAATCGGACTAACGTTTGTCGATTCATCACAGCTTCCTAATTGGGATCCTGGAGATTCTACTACTCAGTGACTTGTGACGTTATCGGACATATCTTCTGCCAAATGGCAATCCTCCTTCATTTTTCTTTTAAACCTATCATAAATAATATGAGGAACTTCGTCAATTAAACAAAAGTCTTGATTTGATTTTTGACCAAACTATTTGTCCGGTTATACACTATTCTTGTTCACATATTTATTCACTGCACGGTACCCTTGTCACTTATTTTTTCGCAACATTATCATTGCATTTATATGGCACGAATCTTTTGTTACCCAGTTATATCAAGAAGTATGTGTATTAAATAATTAGCATGTTATCAGATGAATAACCATGGGAACAATCAGGGGAAGGACCGTTAGTCAGCTGCTTCATCCTATTGCATAGTATGTCCGTCACTCCTCTAGAACTCAAAGTTACTGGTCTCATAGTGTATGAGCATCATAGGATGCAAATTAGTTAGCTTTGATCTATTAGTCTAGATTCCCAACTTTAATCAATGGTAGAGCGAAAGATATCAAGATCAGGCATAGAGTGCTAGGCAAATATGACAAATCGACTGATGATATAATGAATTTTCATCGGTTGAACTGGCTAAAAAATGCGTTAGGCATTTCGAAACCAAGGTACGATATCAGTCCATGATCACGCCTATAAACCGGTATGCATTTCGTGCCTATTTTCAGGATTTATTATTATTATTAAATCATCGGTTTTTGGTAGATTCCAATTATCTGTTTGTGATTATCGTGATCAACAGTTAGAGACATTGGGTGATATATATATATATATATATATATATATATATATATATATATATATACGGTTTAAATATGTTATTTTGAAATTTAAGATGTTCTCTTCTACTTGTACATTTTTTCCGGTCAATTCTTCCCTTTTTAAATATTAAAATTTGTATATGAGATTTGCGGAGATTGTAGAATTACGGTTCGTACCACGAACTGATCTTAGCTAGACTACCCGTCGAAATCTGGAAGCGCTGGACGGCCATTCCGCCGTCCTAGTACGGAACTCCTCACCAATGTGTATCCACTACCCCACATTCGGTAATCGGACCTAATTGTTGACATATAAATAATCTTGTCAAGAAATATTATTTAATATACATATGATAATTCCCCATAATGTTGTCAGTCATAGGCAATGTTAAGATTTGTAAAACGATTGTATATCAATCCAAATTGATGCAACCTTTATCAGCAGTGCAGTAATGGAGATACCAACAAGATGAGTAACAAAGGAAAAGCAACACACTATCAGCTGCAACAGACAACGAAAGAGTATAGTTCGGAGAGGATGAACAAGATTAAAGAGTGTAGAGGACGTGGAATGATTTTTAGCCTAACATTTAGCGAAAGATCAAGAATGAATGGGATTGATTTAATATTTCATGCAACCCGACGTTTCCATTCATAGATTACAGTTATTGCATGAACCCCACACCTAGGATATCTGTAATTACTAACATTCCTTAAACCAACAATTAGTAATATGAATTGACTACATTTGGATCTGCCCAGACCATAACTCTTTCTCACCTTACACTCCTATGTCAACTCGGGGTAAGTAGGTGGCGATTCTGTAACATGTTCTAAACATCAACTTGTTGCTTGTAATCTAAGCATCTGCTTGACATTTTTCTAGAATTATTAATACCCCAACGTCAGCATTACTCATTTGATGGCCTTACCATAGTCAAGAAATAAAGAACATTTACCCGTAGCCTGTGCTCATATTTTACTTTATTTGGTCAGTCAGTCAGTCATAGGCAACATAGAACCCGGCACATACATATATCGGTTGAAGTTGCCACAGCATATCAACACAGATAAAATTATTAAAATAACTGCCAGAGTAGTAAAGTAGTAAAAGTTTCAGTGATAAAACAAAACACTAAGTATATGCAAGTTGATGATTTGAAAAAAATGAGTTCATGGAATTTTAGAAAATGTATCAGCTAATTTTGGAGGAAAGATATAAAGTGAATGCATTTGTACCATTGTGACTGATTCTGAGGCATGTCAAACAGCATCTGCAACCATTGTTTATTATAATCGCGCGAACTCCCAACCAAGTAGACTACATGTACTTACCTACCCAGCTCAGTCATACTTCACGACTGTAGAATAATGCATAGTATGATATATCTCCTCTCATCTTTCAATATTCAAGCGAAACACATATATCATGCAATAATAATACAATTTTGTTTAGTTAGTTAATATAGCACATCATTTTTCAATAGCGTTTTGTCTTTATACTAGCCACATTATTGTACATCTTGTAACTAAATAAATATCAAAAATCGTTACACTCTCGACATCGATTCCTTTTTTGCTCTCTCTTTAAGGAAGACGATCTTGACGATGTGACACCAATGCAACAGGCAGCTCCACCGTATAACCCATCACCATCATCATCTGGTTTCGACAGTAATTTTGTTACTGGTCCCACATCGATTGGCGGCGGTGTCGGTAGTGGATTTCCTTATCCAACACCTGTGACTGTGGCTCAACAACAACCAATTAGTGGGCGTGTATACTGATTTAATCTGCAACAACAAACCATAATAATACCGCCAGGCTATCACATAGACACATGAATACATATATATTATGACAGAAAAAAAACAACTCAATATTCTTTTAATCACTCAATTTTTCCGAGTGGGTTGTCACATTTTATCACACTATGGATATAATATATCTATCTATCCATTTATTACCTTTAGTTATTCTACACTCATGTGAATAGTCATGAGGTTGATGATGATAATGTTAGCAATAATAACTGTTCTTATTAATAACATAGAATAATGTTTAGTCACAAACTTATGAATATGAACCCAATTAATTGCTGACTTGTTGTATCAATTAACTGATTGATCAACTAATGCATTTACTTTGAAGACAATCACCATTATCCTAGAGATTTCCTGGAGAGTGTGAACATGTGAAACCTATGATTATATATATATATAATAAAAACTACTAGTCGTGTCCATTACCTGTTATTGTTGTTCTCGTCGTCGTGGCCTACTTAACACTGATGAATTGATATAATGGGGTTTTAGTAACAGTAGGGAGTTATTAATTACCAGAAATGAATGAGAAGTCACCAATACCACTAACATCACTATTATCACGTTGTTTAAACATTCCAAGGTGAGGATATTTATTTTCGTTCTTATTCGCTGTTGTCTCCTCTATTTTTGACTTTTCAATATTTTGGTTGCTTTATTGTGTGTTTCTTTTAAAAAAGAGTAACTGTCTGCGCACATTTTTGTGGTGTTCGTTTTTTCCTCCGCGGGCAGTTGAAAAATGTTAGTCATTTTTTATGTGAGTGTGTGGATACTTGTGTGTTTTCTTCTTTATTGTCATCTTTTAAACCATGAGATCAGCTTATTTTTGTCCATGTTTACGCTCCCACTTTGTTGACTATCTCTTTACCCTCATTCAGTCTATTCTCGATCTAATCCATATATGTGTGAAGAAATTTACTCGAAGCCGCGCATCCATCAAATCACATTTATTCACATAAAATGCAGGGGATATCTTGCTCCTTCTCAACTTATATCTTCCTCTCTCATTTCATTTATTACCTTTATCCTGTTGTCAAATATTAAGTGTTTATTAGTTTTCTATGTGTTTACTTTGTTTGTTTTGATGATGATTTTATTGATGAAAGATGATTGACTTGTTATCTGTAAATTTTATCATTATTATTATTATTATCGTTCCTCATCAAAATTCGTATGGTCAACGTAGATATAATCATTATACACTTGTCATACTTTTTTTTCGACTAAGGTTTCTTTCTGTTACTTGTTTCTTATTTATATTTATTCAACTAGTCCATATATATATTCATTCTTGCTTTAATTACATATTGTTCCCAGTTGAGTTATTCTATGTCCTGCTTAAGTCCACCAACTTTTCTTTATTCATCTTTTTTTTGTTTTCTATTGTTATCATAATTTCTAAAATATGATCAACTTATCTAATAAATGTAAAAGTAAATGTGCAATCAACCAGTTAATAAAGTAATTCGTACGAAAAAAATCAGATATTCTTACTATAAGCTAGTCCCCATTATTTGTAGTAAGAAAAATAGAGATAATCGTCAAGACTACTAAACTGAGGTAGATGAATTTTCTTATTGAACCACTCACTGTTTTCTCATACTTTTAACCTAATGATCTAATTCATAAGGCAAGGGATCACCATCGTTAGGGGCTGTTGTCCGTAATCAGAGTAGATTCATTTGCTATTTATTCCTTTAGCATGTTAGAACTCATGTGTATCCAACTCCTGTAAATAAATCCCCCTACCTGTTAACCCGATTTAATCCCACAATGTTGATTTTCACACTCTTCTTTACGCTAAAGAAGTGAGATTTCTATGAAAGTGACTATAAAGCCACTTCAGTTTGAAGAGCATTTCCACACGGAAAACAAATGCTTCCCATTATTGGTAGTATCGTCGCTTTTGCCTCCATGCTTATTGCTAATTCGAACCACACGAATGATTACGTGTTCCTTTGTGTGTACTTAAATCCAACTAATCTGAAATAGGTCATCAGATTTATTAATTTTATAATGATAAAACCACATGGAGGTATAACCATTGTACGTCCAAATGACAAGTTTAAATCTTAGCCTACTTATTTCTATATGATCAGCCGGTTAACCTTCACACAAATGTATTAAGTATCCGAAACTACATTTGTCCATTACATCAAACTGCTTGAAAATTTGTTATTTCCAAATATCCAAGTCGCGTTGGTTACATTGATCCCAGTTTAAGTACCATTGAAATATGTCTGTAGTGCTCTTGGGAGTGTAGAAAAAATAGAAGTAATATATGAGGAATGATTAACTGAGAAAAAGATTTATATAAAATAAGGGTTACATAACAATTTAGTTACTTAGCGCTAATTTACATTCGAGGGATTATCAGTCAGTCACAAAGTGGAACTTGCACGTATGTACGTCGTTTTAAGTTGCCACACCCCATTAGCAAAGAGCGATGAAGTTGTTAGGCCAAATCCTAGAATGTTAGAGGCAGTATCAGTGGTAATAGGAAAAACTATCCATCGAAGATACGGCTCGAAAAGAAAATATAAACTAGCGAATTAGGAACAAGTTGTGGGGAATTCAATAGTTCAGCATTCGGGGGAAGGCAAAGGATGGATGCACCTGCACCATTGCAAACGACTTTGAGCCATGTCAATCACGCGGACCTTAACCAGGTAGTCTGCACATATCAACACGGTCCAGTTCACTCGTCAGTGATTTCATAGACTGATGCCATGTTTTGGTTTGGCCACCCCCCACTTCTGCACGATAAAACCGCCCATCCAGGTAGGTGGTGGTTGGGCATACGTAACACGAGTTCCAACTACCTCGGAATATGGAGATTTACTATCTCATCAATCGACTTACCATCCTTACTTGTACCCCTTTTCTGACCCCAAGATTGCTGACTCCATCGTCCCTCACCCACCAGCAATGCCTCGTAGATACCTATAACTGAATACCGGTAACCTATGAATCTGCTTTACTCTTCATAGCCATGTTTCACATCCATTAATTAGTGAGGAGCGAACTGCTGAGCAGTTAACTTACCCTTTGGTTGGAAGACGGATATCTCGCCTACGTCGCAAGCTGGCTGTTATAAACGTAGGACACTTGATATAATGCTATGGTTTCTTGTTATAACAGTCCTTTCACTCTTTACACTTATGTGGGACGTTAATTTACTTTAGACGAATATCTACACTAGATTCCCATCCAGTGTCTATTCTACAGGACTTCAATACAACTCAGATCAGGAGCACGAGATTAGCCTGACTATAACGTCAATATATTTCCACACCAAAATCCGACATAATCCAACAACAAGAAACAGTCAATACATAATAAAGAATGGGGGAATATATATAACACCTATCATCCTATCTAATGTCTGACTCAGCAAAACAACCAATCATTATCATTCTCGCCCAAACATCACTGGCAAAAGCCAATCGAGCCATCTGAATCTGTCGGGATTTCGTCAGACACCATCCCGCCAAAATTGGTGAGACTCTCAGGATAAGTGAAGCAATCGATACGTTCGCTTACTTCACTCCCTATCACTAATTCCGGTGATGAAGCGAGCCGATCCTGAAGTAACATTTCACATTTGGAGTGAGAGAACTGCATCCAAAATATGCTTGCATTGCTGCTTAAAGTGGTTAGAAGACTGCATTTTGTCAGAATCTTCACCAAACAGACCTATATCATCTAGATATCCTATATTAGTCAAACTGATTCTTCTGTGGTTGTCACAAGGGGATTTTAGTCCTTTCTTATAAACTGAGATGTTCAGCGATCGAAACCAGCCAGATGGGATTACGTAAAGTTCCCAGATTTTATCTAATTTAACTGTTAAAACTGGACGACCAACTTTAAAAATCTCAGGAGTTAGTCAGTTAGGTCCAACTACTTTCCCTCACTTTAGATTGCTTATAGCCTTTTCAACTTCACCAAGATTTGGAGGATTTACGTCAGTTTGCCATTCGGGTTGCTTGGAGATAGTGATTAGTGGAAGTGTTGCTGAAGGCCAGCTGAACGGTTATCCAAAGTGTCCTGTCAGTTGATTCAATCTCCTTTGTTGAAAGTGAATAATAGTCCCGGCTTTATCTGAGATAGTCTCGCCAACAGCCGGATTTTTAATACCCGTCTCCCTAAAAATTCTGAATAGGTGTCTCCTGTTACCTATCGTCACTGTCTTTTCCATCTTTTCTCTTTCACTACCCACCACTACCCACGATTATTATGTAGACTTTTGATGAACTTACGTTTAAACTGCCTCCGCCCCTCATCATGTTCTGAGTCAGATGGGACGGACCTCCGGTCATCCATCAGTTCTATAAATGCCACTGACGTTCACTGATTTTTCCTAACCTTTTGGTTTAAGTTATTAGTAGATATTACTGCTGTTTCCACAGCCTTTTGGAAATCATATCAAGCTACCTCGGGACAGATATCATTTTCACGTTAGACTAACTCCTTCAATTGTTTCTGAAATACATCCTCCACTTTCTCATTATTAAGTCAGACTCCATGGAGTTTCCTTACTATGACTTTTCTATGTCCAGCCAGACAAACCAAAGGTCTATCAGTAAGACTGTATTCCTTTGCCTCCTGTTCATGACTTCGTCATGCTTGTTTCATACTATGAATGGGAAACAACGATTCTAAAATAAAATAATTTTTAAGCAATAAATAGAGAGGGTATATTAACCAAAAATATTTCACAACAGAAATGATGATGAAACTTACTACAGAATCGTGGTTTTAGAAAGTTTCTAAGTTTTCCTAGGCTTATTATCAATCTTTCGTTCTGGATGTTACAGAAATATTTTCAAATATACTTATTTATCTAAGCGGAAATAGATTCATGATAAGAGGTCCATTTCTCATTATCACTGACAAATCCACCTAAGAATTAGCGAGATGATGTCATAAGTCGGTGATATGAGAGATTCGCACTTGGAGATAATTATCACGTTTGACATTTCTACTTCACTAGGGCAGCTATCATTAGTTAAATGAACCCACTAACAAAGTGATTTATTTACTGTTTTACTACGAACAAACTGAATTGAAATAGAAATGTTAATGTATGTGTTATATACAATCTACGTAGAAGAATCTTTCTGATAGTTACGAAATTTGACCAATTCTGTGTTTAGATCCTAATGAAAACTCCTGGTATCGTACGTCACTGAGAAATCTTTGATTATGATGAATCGTCTTTCTATTGTAGTGAACAACAACACAAGTGGGGACAACCAGATAAACTTGAAATTAAAGTTACAGAGTTATTTGGTAAAATGTGAATACCATAGCTTCAATACTCCATTTACAAAATATCCATCAATTGTCTCAGACTTTGTTGTTTCTTCTTTTCTATACCAGTCACTCTCTGTTCCCGTTCTTTTTTATTCGATCTTCTCAACCTTCTGCTGCCAGGCATTCTACTTTCAATTGATGTCCCATACTACTTATATCTGTTGACATGAGAAAAAAACGGCCATTCTTGTGGTGGTTCTGCTTGCCGTGCCACTCTCTTCCTTACTGCAGTCTGTGTCACGCTCAACATGTCAAGTCTGCGGCGTGCTGACCTTCGTAGCTCCGTCCATCTGCCAAGCCGTAAAACACGGAAGTCTGCTTAGCACCTGGTAAGTTCAACACCTGTGTTCAAGAGACCTGCTAAGCCATCTGCATACAATGTCGGTCCGGCAACCGCACATCCAACCACCCTCTCCGTCGACAACAGCCGTTCCAGTCAACGCCGCCTCCCACAACACTCCAGTTGACGTCACCTTCCTGCACCAGACTGCCCCAAATGGTAACACTCAGCCTGTCGTGTATGCCACTTATGTAGACAGACATAAGTAGCATGTAACGTCAATCGGAAGTGGAGAACATGGCAGCAGGAAGCCTAAAAGATCGAGTTGAAGAGAACAGAAACGGAAATAAAAAGGAATTGTGATTTGGAAGAATCATGCAGAATGTGAAGGACAAGTGTTGGAAGTTTGCAAACGAAGCGTTTAATGTGTAGTTTTCGCAATTTACGAAAAACCTCTGTAATTTTATGTTAAATAATAAATTGGTCGTCCTCACCTATGTTCTAGTTCTCACCATTGGTGTCGCTGACTCTGCTTAGGATGAAGATTGAATGGTAGAGGGAGTTTGAGAACGGAGATGTGCTGAACTTCCTGAGGGAGTTGTAGGCTGTTGCCGAATCGATGTATGTGGAGGAGCATAAGACGAAGACAGTGGTGTTGGGGACGCTGCTGAAAGGTAATGGCTGTATATGACAGCCTGGACATTTCTGACTGGAAGACAACATGGTAGGCGGTCACACAGCGGTTAGTTATAGAGTTCGACAGCCCGGCGAACAGGAACAAGGCACTGCAGAATTTCCGGCAGGCGAAGTCGCCACTAGATGGTGACCCGCCGTGTTAGTAGTGGAGTAAACCAGGCTGTCGACCCACGAGCTGTGGTATTTGAATGATGAGTCGGGAGCAAAGCTTTTCGACGTTGCAATTCATCTAGATTGTGCCTGCTGCTATTTCCCAACAGCCGAAAATAGTAGGTGCCGCATAATCCATGCATATCAGTGAAATAGCAAAAGTAACCAAACAGTTGATGACTCAAGTGGCAGCTCCGGGTATCAAGAGATAAGCAGTGTCGAGAAGATAAAGCAGCTGCGGAGTGAGATTGCTGCAATATGAGTGAACAATAGCAGGAATAATAATGTTTCGCTTGTAGAGGAACATATCATCGGAAGAGAAACTGTCCAACAAGAGAACTCAGAGATTTTAGACTACATAGTTCGTGTTTCTTCTACCTAATGAAACTGGGTGTTGTTACATTAGTAGATAGAAGGGCATAGAAACATAAACAAACAAGATTTAGTGTGTCTAATCGATACAACGGCAGAAGTATCGTTAATAGGCAAAGGGCAGGGTTAGAGAATCAAAACATATACATTAGCTGACCATACCGTAGGGGAACACATGTTTCGGGAATATCTGACAGTATCGTAGAAGTTGGTGACGATGAGATAAACTTTCAGTTTGTCGTAACCACAAGCCTACAGAGACTGATATTAGGAACAGATCTCCAAGGAGAAGTAAAAGCGATAATTAAATTAAGAAGCGGTAAGGTGCTCACAAAGTATAGCCCACTCCCAATGCATGAGAGTAGCAAAAGGACTGGGATAAGAGTAGCAACAGACGTTTCAACGAAGAAATCAAAAATTAAGGGGGTGACATTCTACAATCGGTTCTTCAAAAACTTCAACGAAATAGCAACTCCCCTATATAAGTTGTTAAACAAAACTAAGTTTACGTGGACAGAGACCGCTCAACAAACTTTCATAAACCTGTTGGACGACCATCAGATGACACTCAGACTGCCTGTACTGGAGAAACAGTTTACAGTGCCCACAAATGCAAATGATCACGGTATGGGTACCGTCCTAAGTCCGTCGGATAGAGTGGTGGAATATTGTTTTTAAGGGAAGGGCAGCTTTGTTTTTATATGTTTCAAATAATATTTTTAGGGAAATTATAATGTCGTAGGACGTTTATTATAACTTTTTCTCTTCTAGCTTGCCTTCTTCTGAAGTAATGATCTTGTTTGCTCTTCTTAAAAGATTCAGGACTAGGGAAGGATGATAATTCTCCACATTCTCTTTGTTATTGTCGTCAACTGAATTGTGAAAACCTACACATCTCAGGAGAAGCATGGAATACAACGAACAGCTTGGATGCAGCTAGACGATTCGGACTTCGCAAATGACCTGACTCTTCTATCCCATACACAGCAACAAATACATGTAAAGACATTTAACGAAGTAGGGTTTCCTTAGCTTGAGGAAAAAGCAAGATCCTGAAACACATAAGAATGCGCACCAATAAAGTCATGTTTGATGGAGAGGCCCTAGAAACTTTACATATCCAGGCGGCATCAATCATAAACAAAGAGGATCTGATGCAGATGAGAGGGCACGAATTGCCAAAGCGATTGAAGAACAGCTGACACTCCAGACAACTGGCCTGAAGCTATTCCTATCACGTCTATTACGGTGAAGACAGTCGCTCACCGCTTTGTAGAACGATGGATAGCACTGTACGAATGTCCCTCGACCGTCACGACTGACCGAGGACAACAATTTGAGTCCGCATTATTCTCCTCGGTAACCCGGCTGCTTGGTACGGAACGCATACGCACTACCTCCTACCACCCAGCATCAAACGGTTTAGTTGAACGGTTTCATCGCCAACTGAAATGTGTTCTTCGAGCACACGAAAACGACAGTCGGTACGAAACCTTACCGCTCGCCCTCTTGGGTATCAGAACGAGCCTAAAAGCAGATATTCAATGTTTCGCCACTGAACATATATACGGCACGACATTGCGTCTGCCTGGGGAATTTTTCACACCATGGAGCAGCAACAATTTCGGCGAATCAGACTACGTTCAACGACTGTCTGCATTTATGCGACCAGTGCCTCCGGTGTAAACTCGTATACAACATCGACAGGTCGCTCTCCCTCGATAGTTATCTACCTGTTCACATGTTTTCATACAAGTAGATTCAGTACGCAAACCTTTGCAAGAGCCTCACGAAGGATCTTTTTACGTGATTTCCCGTCACGAAAAGACCTTCTAGGTTGATCGACATGGCCGCCTCGAGATAGTCAGCATTGATCGCCTCAAGCCAACACACGTCGATGACAGTGCCCTAACCGATAAGCCGAGACTCAATGCTAGGATCATCAAACCTTCTAGCAGTATCTCTACATCTACTTCGGATCCCACGTTAGGTACATCAGAGACCTCATTCTCACGTCCCAGTCAACAGCACATGTCATCTGCACCGTCTACGGACGAGACATCAGTCTCACGTTCAGATCATCAGAACACGCCCCCCTTGACTTAGGATGAGATCGCAGTCTCACGAGGTACAAACGTGACTACCGTCTCACTTTCCAGTCGCCGAGTACGCTTACCCGTACTCTTTTGCGACTAACCTCACAACTAACAACGGATACGGTATAGAGCCCTATCCCTACACTACACGCATGCTACACTTTTCTCTTTTTCTTTGATTTTTTCTTTATCCTGAGCCCACGCCTCCGGCCATCGCCCTATTGATACCGTCGACTTCATTCAACCTTGGCGAAAGCTGGCCTGATCAACCTCACTCTAGTCAATGCATTCAGTCGATCTCTCTGGTCCCAAATACGTATGGCATACATTTGGTCCCGAACTTGGATATTATGATCGCTCCTGGTTTCTTGGCCCAATATGGTTCCGTCCTACGTCCACAGCGTTTTCTGGTCCTGACGCCTACGAACACAATCTTAAGATTCTGGATACATACCATTCTGGTGTAGCACGCTAACTCAAACAACAAGTACAGCACGCTTCTCCTGGTACCGTTCTACGTAAAAGATCTTTGGTGGCAACTAGAGGATCAACGATCGATTCCTGTTCTGTCAACGTCTTCGTTCTACAATCGCACATTTGGCGATTAGTCCCACGAACAAAACCGTTACGTATCGAAAGTGTAAACTATTTCTAGTGGAATGCTCCTGTAGTGACCTACTTTTCATGACGCCAACACGATTGGTATAATGGAAACAATTATTATTATAACCCATTGTACTAGTGATTGTTTTACTGTACTTATTTGTTTAACTGTACCAAATGCACTTTTCGTTCCGTTGTCCATTTTGTTGGTTCGAACTCTCTTACGCTCTACTATTTTGCCCGTAATCTTTGGCATGTCTCAGTATACTTTCGATACCGCGAGATCGCCAATAAATATGTCCTATGTGGACCAATAACAGCCTTCTGGTTTTCGGCTTATCGAGGGATCCAAGTCCATATCTGGCATGCAATCTTATTGTAGTGTTGATCATAGTCAATTGCAACTGGACACCCATCTACGAATCATTTTACCTCCATCAATAAACATCACATAATTAGCATCTTTGTGATATAATATTTGATCAAAACAATGCATGAATGATGTAATCTCAAATGACGATCTTCTCTTTTTAAATGTTGGATCTAGTTTACATTAACCTGATGAGCATTCCGTAGTAAATTCCGGGATTATATTATATTATTATTGAACTTCATACTTTTAGATTCTAATATCAAAAGCATGAAATGAATTTCTGTTTATACATCATTCAACATTATTTGTCACTAGTAGCTGAAGATCACTTATCCTAATCAAATACTATCCACCAAATATACCAAATTGACTTGATTATTGAGCCACTGAGACTAACCTCGTTTTCACTGGTGATAGTCAATAATCTGTCCGGATTGGTAAATTCATCCCAAATCGTTTGGATAACTTAAATTCTACACTCATCACTCAGTTGGTGGTGACAACTAATGTCTTACTCGTACAGTCTCTATCTTATTGATTGAATTCTAACTGATTAGGGTGCAAATTTCAAACTAGTCTAAGTGACTTGACATATTGATTTACTCTGCTGCGTGCTTGAAAATTCAGAGGCACACGGTTTTCAAGTACTAGTTAATATTTGTTGGAAAGAAGTGTATATAACCACAGAATGCAGTCGATTTTTTCTTTGTGGGAATGCAACCTGCTTCACTCAATATCATAGTCAAAGAGGTTATCATTAGGCTGGCTGGAAAACTGAATGAAATAAGTTGGAATCCAGCTAAAGATATCCTTTTTTCAGATAACAAATATACACCACAATAATAAGCATCACACCACACACAAACTCTCTGTACAGAGTTTCAAGCCACTTTCTAATAATCACCAAGGTACCAACTGATACATAAAGTTTTTAAAAAAGATCACATTTTTTAAGGTATTTAACTAAAAAGTGACGAAAGTTAATAACTTTCTCTAGGAAAAATGTTTAGTCACTTGTGGTGTTTGTATGAACTAACGATTCTCTTGCAATTGATGATTGCTTGATTTCGAATTCCGAATACAATACATTCGTTCGTGCTCATCCAGTGTTTCTTGATTAAGTTGAGCTATTCTTGGTGTTCCTAGTACGTATAATAATTCAAACACTTATAAATATTACATTGTAGTTGTACAGTTGGACATACATTCAAATTCTGAAGCTTTCACAGATTATATGGAAAGGTACGAAATTTGGAGTATGACCAGGAAAGATGTGAAGGACGACAAAATTGGGGCTCATTTCATCACGTCCATTAGAAAGAATGCCTACTGTTTAATAGAAACTTTGGCATTTCCAGAAAAGCTTATTTCACTTCATTATTCATTTTTCAAGTAACTACTAGTAAATCACATAAAGTGTACTAGTTTGGCATATCGTAAAAGAGAAACATTTCATAAGCTGATTCGTCAGAATAACCAGAAATTTGGATAATTGGTTCTCGACTTCCAGAAACTAGCCGTCAATTGGAATTTTGGGGTCAACTTCATGTGCAGCTGTGGGTTCGATTGATTGCAGGAATTAACATACCAGATCTGGAAAGAGAAATGTTAAAAATGCCGAACTGTTCTTTTCTAGATGCTAGGACTGCATGTATGAACCATGGGGCAGCGAATGAACTTTATTTCCAGTCAATGAGAACTTCCTACAGTTTACTTAGTTGCCATGACGAAATACACTCTCAGGGTCGACCAAGCTCGCGTATGTTTAATGATGATTCTTATTCTCATAAAAATACGAAAGGTGATTCAACAAGGAAGTACAAAGAAAGCAACAAGGGTGAGGGCAATTTTAGTAAATGTTTGTCCCGTGGCAAATTTTATCCACGTACTTCATGGGTGTTTCGTAATGCCAAATGTTCTAAATGTGGCAAGATAGGATACATTCAGTCAGTATGCAAAACTACTGTTCACTTTGCTCCAAGTAGTACTAAGTCTTGTAATTTAGATCCTAATAATTTGACTGTTCCTAATGATCATTTATCTTTATCCACCGTTTCGAGAGGTAATATTCATATTCAAAAGTGGTTATATATATTCATTTCATGACTTTGTTGTGGAAACAGGTAGTATAGATTACACTATTTCATTCAAGAACTTGAAATATTTAGATCCTAACGTTGTGGTAAGACCCACTGAAGTCTCAATATTAGTGATTAGTCGACACAAATTGCTCAAAGGAGGACGCTGCAAATTGTTAATAAATGATAATTCTTCATATTTACCTTGTGATTTTTTAGTTAGTGAAACAAGACTGTTAATACTGGGTTTAAAAATTCTGAAAAGGCTTAGAGTGGAGTTGTCTTTACTAGCTTTTAAAGAAATTTCGGATGCTTTACCTAAAGATTTGATAGCTGTGTGTGCTAAGTATAATGGAGATATGAAAATTCAGCCCATTAAAATTCAAATACAGGGTGATCCAGTTTTTCTTAAAAGACGAATAATTCTTTATGGTCTTCGAGAAAGAATACATAAGACACTAAACGATTTGTGTAAGAAGCGCATAATTAAACCGATTCAGTCTTCAGCATGGGTTACTCCTATTGTTACACCATTGAAGTCGGATGACAAGATCCCTAGAATATGTGGTGGCTATAGATTAACACTGAACTCTCGTTTGTTGAAACAAACGTTCACGACACTGGAGGATGAAGATATTCTAAATTGACTTCATGGTTCTGAAGTATTCTAGAAAGTTGACTTAATAGATGATTATCCTCAAATCCCTTTAGATCAATCTTCATCTATTTCGGCAACAATTAACATTCATTTTGGCCTGTTCATATACAAATTCCTTCTATTTGGTCCAAGTTGTTCTCCAGCCATATTTCAGGAAGCTATGAATAAGGTGGTCAGTGATCTTGAAGTTGTAAAAGTTTTTCAAGATGATCTCATTGTTCATGGCTCTGATAAACTGGCCAGCTCATGATCAGACACTTATTGCTCTATTGAGTCGTTTGGTTGAGAAGAATATTACTGTGAATACAAAATAAGTGTTCATTTCGTGTGTCTAGATTAGGATGGTTTGAATGGTTTTACACCAGATTTGAAACGACTAGCTCCACTGAAAAATACACCGTCTCCAAAACCTTTTACAGAACTACATCTACTAGTGAGTGCTCCTCAATACTATTATGTTATATCCCTAAATTTTCTTGTTGTGCTAATTGTTTATTCTATATTTTGACATCTAGTTGATTTAAATGGGGGTGGGGAACAAGAGTCATGCTTACGAAGTCTGCCAAAGTTTCTCCAAAGTGGTGCTGTTATTCAAACTAACCCAGTGTATACTCTGCATTTATTACCGGTGCATCGCCTGTGGGTTTGGGAACAGTTTTGAGGCAGGAAGGTAGGTCAGTATTCTATGTCTCACGCAAACGTACTGTTAATGTACAAAGTTATTCACCAGCTCAGCAAGGAGCATTATATGTGTTTTGGGTCGTCAAAAGACTTCACAAATACTCATTCAGAAAGAAATTCACTTTTGTTTTCTATCATGAAGCTTTAATGTCCATTTATCATCCTGAAAAATCCCTAATACTTTTCTCAGCTACTATGGTTCATTTGTAGGTCTACTTGTCTACCTGAGTGGTAACATACTGTTAAAGATCGTGTAACAGCTCAGGTTGGTTGGTTAAGAGTTGACCCCAAACAACCAAACATATGCTAAAACAGTATTGTTCAAGTATTCACTCACTTCCTTACTTTTTGTAAGTGTTATATTCCCTATTATCTTATATTGAATGTTGAGAGCCTTTGTTTGTCTGAACAGATAATCCCACGCTCCACTGTGACTGCGCGAAGATCGAAATAAAGTCCTATTCACTACTTCTCTGGTTTCTTCTATCAATAGCACGAGAGTTACCTTAAGGCACGAAAGTGGTGAGCCCGACGTGATGACCGTCTTTTACAATTAGGTGCGTAACCAAGGGTGCATCAGTGTAATCCACAAAACGGAAACGAATATACGATTAAGAAGCACACAAAAAAATTGTGCGGAGATTACAGAGCCCTCAACCGTCAAACGTACCAGATAGGTACCCAATACCGCATATCCAAGATTTCACAAACGGTTTACAGGGTATGAACATATTCACTAAAATTGACTTAGTCAGGGCATATCACAATATTCCAGTGGCTGATGAAGATATCCCCAAGACAGCTATTACAACACCCTTTGGCTTATTCGAGTTTATACGCATGCCATTCGGCCTGAGAAATGCGGCACAGACATTTCAAAGATTCATAGACAATCTACTTCGAGGTATGCCATTTGCGCAAGGGTATATAGACGACTTGTTAATTGCCAGCCCCGATTTGCAATCACACGAACAGCATGTAAAAACAGTGTTAAAAAGACTGGATGAACATGGAATAAACATACATCAAAGTAAGTGTGTTTTCGGTGTTCAAACTTTAGAATTTCTCGGTCACACAATAAGCCCAGAAGGGATTAAACCGATCAAAAAAGAAGTAGACACCATTAAACAATACCCCATACCTAGTTCTCTAACACAACTGAGAAGTTTTCTAGGTCTAATTAACTTTTATCGCAGATTCATACCAGGTTGTGCACAATTAATGCAACCTTTGACAGATTCACTAAAAGGAAAACCAAAAGAATTCAAACTGTCTCTTCTGACGCTGTCGAAGCTATTAAACAGCTTAAAAATAAACTAGCTCAAGCAACTACGTTGATGTATCCGAATTCTCTTTCCCCACTTGCTTTGATGGTGGATGCTTCAGATAAAGCAGTAGGCGGTACCCTTAACCAACTGGTTAAAAACGCCTGGAAACCAATTGCTTTCTTCTCAAAAAGACTCGCTCCAGCAGAGACAAGGTATTCTACCTTCGGGCGAGAACTTCTTGCAATCTACCTAACCATTAAACACTTCCGACACATGTTAGAAGGCAGGGAATTTATAGTCTTTACGGATCACAAACCACTAACGAATGCACTAAAAGCGAGAGCTGATAAATACTCACCTCGAGAAGTCCGACACCTTGACTATATATCACAGTTCACAAGCGATATCCGACATGTCAAAGGTCAGGACAACCAGGCGGCAGATGCTTTATCTAGGCTAGAAATAAACGTGCTACAGCAGTCTACAGTAAACTTCGAGACGTTGAGAAACGAACAAGAGCAGGATCTAGAATTATAAAACCTGCTTAAAACAAACAATTCAAGTCTTAATTTAAACAGTTCCCATCACCTGTCGATGGTATTCTAATCTACTGTGACACGACCACGGCAATGCCGCGACCTTTCGTTCCCAAAAGTATGCGAAAGTTGATATATAATAACTTTCATTCTTTGTCTCATCCTGGCACAAAAGCTTCAACAAAACTAATCAATGCCAGATATATATGGCCGAATTTACAGAAGGATGTACACAAATGGGTTGGAGAGTGTTCAGCATGTCAACAATCAAAGATAAATCGTCACACAAATTCACCCATAGGTGTTTTCTCGCAACCAGATGCACGTTTTGCCCATGTGCATATGGACTTGGTAGGTCCTTTACCACGCTCAAACGGTTTTAATTATCTTTTTACATGCATAGATCGATTTACCAGATTCCCTATAGCCATCCCGATAGCGGACATCACAGCGGAAACAGTAGCCAAAGTTTTCATGCAGAACTGGGTAACCATTTTTGGTACACCCATAACAATAACGACGGATAGAGGAGCGCAATTCGAATCCGAACTATTTAATAACCTGGCTAAACTTCCAGGCTCCAATAGGATACGCTGCACTGCATATCATCCTCAGGCTAATGGGATGGTAGAACGTTTTCACCGTCAGCTAAAAACCGCCCTTATATCTCACTCAAACCCCAATCAGTGGACAGAATTCCTACCGTTAGTTATGTTGGGAATACGAACATCTGTCAAAACTGACGCACAGTGTTCAGCTGCGGAACTGGTTTTCGGAACAACTCTGAGACTACCAGGTGAATTTATGAACCCTAATACTAACAGTCAAAAACTTAATTTAGAAAATTATGTAGATCAACTACGGGACCACATGTCTAAACTTAAGCCGATTAATACTCGTGAACAATCGCGCACCGTATATATACCTAAAGACCTAAGCAATTGCACGCACGTCTGGATAAGATGTGACAAAATAAAAGCACCACTCAGTCCTCCATTTGAAGGTCCTTTCAAAGTCGTCTCAAGAAAATCTAAATATTTCGTGATAGAAAAACATGGAAACATCGACACAGTAAGTATTGATAGGCTAAAGCCGGCTTATCTAGATCATGAACCACCATACGTGTTGTTAGATCGTTTAACTGACAAATCCATTACGGAATCGAAATGTAAAGATGATAAATCTTTACAAATGACTAAAACGGTTCACTGGGCACATCCGATTAGTCAGTCAAGGATGTTGACAGTTTCGGCTGCAGGATAAATCTAACCACGTAGCTAATCAGACCCTGCATCTACTTAAAAATATTTTTTTTGTTGTTTTCATGGTTCTTCGTGCACAAGATATCTACACTATGTTTATTTCCTTCCAGAATACCAATCCGTTCTGGAGGCCAAGCACTTACATGAACCGAACAATTATCAATTGCATTTATGTATTTCCATTTTGTATCTTATTATTTTATGCAGGCAGTGGAGCAGTTCTTCAGGTTTGCTTGATTTTCACCATTACCTTTGAAGTAGACTCTTCTTTACTTTTTACTTGAGGGCGACTCAAGAGGCAGGTGAGTAAACACCTGATAGCCGGCCTGAGCATGGAAAAATCGTACCTCCCCAACATGGTGTTGGGTAGCCCGCTCGCAGCACTTCCTCAGATATTCTTATTCCACATTCTCACACTTTCTCTTGAAAGCACGCAGCAAACCGTCAGCGATAGTTGTAGAAAAGATCACATGCTACAAAATAAGATGACAAGCTAGTAAATGAAGAGACATCCATGGACTATCGTTGAAAGCGTTAGTCGTAACTGATTGTAAGTCAAATAGTGAGCGAGTTGATAATTTCGCCTTGGGATGAGAAATAGAACTAAGGTGTTTTCGATAGATAGGTTAATCGAACCGACGTTCCTACGGAAGTCGATTCTAGGTGGAAGCTAATGTAACAGCTCAGGTTGGTTGGTTAGGAGTTGACCCCAAACAACCAAGCATATGCTAAAACAGTATTGTTCAAGTATTCACTCACTTCCTTACTTTTTGTAAGCGTTATATTCCCTATTATCTTATATTGAATGTTGAGAGCCTTTGTTTGTCTGAACAGATAATCCCACGCTCCACTGTGACTGCGCGAAGATCGAAATAAAGTCCTATTCACTACTTCTCTGGTTTCTTCTATCAATAGCACGAGAGTTACCTTAAGGCACGAAAATCGTCCAGACTTTCCTTCCCAATATATACTCAGTTGGAGACTTTCGTTTTGTCACTACCGGACCCGATGTAGCTCTGTAGGAACCAAGAAGTTACTGATCACTTATGCTGGACCACCCTCTCCTTCTCTTTCAAACAAAGCCCTTTCCATCGTGTCCAAGATTCTCCCTGCTTGGCTATTAAACTGAGGATGGTACGGAAAAGATTGTAGATGTGTAATAACATTCTTACTGTAGAACCACTTGAAGTCAGACGACATGCACTGAGTGACTTTTCAGTTACAAAAATCTCTGGAACCCCGACATAAGCACACAAAATTGATAACTTTTCAGTGTATTCTCTGATGTCAAGTTCGGCGTATCGAATATTTCCGGCCACTTTGTGAAAGTATATATAACAACTAAGTAGTTTCCGCCATGTATTGGTCCAGTGAAATCAGCACGTAGTCTTTTCCAAGGCTCGTCCGCTTTTTGCCATAGTTGGGGTTCTGCTTCGGTCGGATTCTTTGAGCCTTCTAGACAGAACCAACAGCTACGACACCTTTTTCCCATATCACGGTCTGTTGACGGTCAGTACGTGTGACTCCGAGCCAGCGGCTTCATTTTAGTTAATTCTGTTTCCACTATGGAACTGTCTTAGGGCTTGATGTCAGAAAACTTTGGGAATAACAATCTAGTGGCCAAACATACACGAATGTACAATTGTCAAGGAGTCTAACCGAAGAAAGTATTGTAGAAGCTCTTCATAGAGTTGAGATGAAGGCAATTCGATGAGAGTACGAAGGTGAACGAACTTCAACGTGTTATTCATTTCACTAGCTTCTTTAGTGGCTTCGAATGTGACTGGAAGTCCCGAAATCGCGTCTGTCAACTCTGTGAGAACTTCAACTTCAGCTTTTACGGTAACTACAAGCACCTCTTTTTTTGTTTCGTAAGGGAGCCACTTAATCTTGAGGGGACGTCTGCTTGTCCGAAATCTGTTACCGATCGACAGTCGATCTTGGAATCGTACTCCGGCAGTGCAGTCACCCATCGTTGTAGACGATTTGCTGTATCAACAAGGACACCCTTCTTGGATCCAAAAACTGCCACTAGCTGTTTGTGGTCTGTTAGTAGGGTAAAGTGTCTGCTAAACAGCATTTTGTGGAACTTTTTAACAGCAAAGATAATGGAGAGGGCTTCCTATTCAATTTGACCATATTTCTTTTCTGTCGTTGTCAGTGGTCGTACAGCGTCAGATTCATGTGAAGCCATTCTCTCAATCCCATAATTTCACACGCCTGCTGCAACCACAACGGGAGGGGCTGGATCATAGTGCGTAAGTAGAAGGTTTGAGGATAGGAGCTGTTTTAGCTTTAGGAATGCTTCTTGACATTCTGACGACCAGATCCATTTGGTATTCTTTGCAAGTAAACAATCCAGTGGGGGACGCAGACGATGCAGGTCTGGGAGTAAAACGCCATAATGGCTAACTATTCCCAAGAAGGAACGTAAGGTTGATACATCTATCGGTGGAGGCATGGTCTTGATAGCCTCGACGTCTTTTGGACCAGGTTTTCTTCCGTTTTTGTCGATTGTGAATCCCAATTAGCACACTTATTTGGTGTAGAAATCACTATTCGTAGCAGGTAATCTAAATCCATAGTCTGTTACGCATCTGAGGACCACACCCATATTCTTCTCTAAGTCAGCGCAATCAGAACCCATAATAAGTACATCATCCAGATAGGCCGCCGCACCAGGAATATCTTGCAGTATATTGTCCACAACTTGTTGGAAGATTATAGGGGCTATCTTTACTCCAAAAGGAAAACGGTTATACCGGGACAAACCTTTATACGTGTTTAAAGTCAGGTAATGTCCATATTCTTCAGCTTTGGGGATCCGTAAGTAAGCTTCTGATAGATCCAATTTCGCGAATTACTTACCCCAATTCCGTTTCGCGAATACGTTTTCTGGTAAAGGCGAAGGGTACTGGTGAGCTTTAAGTGCTTCATTTGGTCCAGTCGATGGGTCAACACGTAGTCAGATGCCTCATTCAGACTTCCTAACAATCACTATTAGTGCTGTTTCATCAGAAAACTTCATTGGTTTGATGATTCCACATTTTCGAAGGTGCTCTAATTCTTGTTCAACAACGAGAAGTGCTGTATATGGAACCGGATGTTTTGGTCTAAAATCTGGGGTGGCTCCCGGTTTTAGGACTAGTAGTGCCTTAGCCGCAGTCACTCAATTCTTCCATGATCACTTGTCTATGTCTCTCCAGTGCGGTGTTTCTCAGGTTCTTCTCCGCTGGTTTGTTAGTTTCCACGCGACTGCAAATATGATTATTAGAACTGTTGGCTAGCTGTTCCAACAATATTTCATTTCCCACCAGATGTACTATGGGCTAACTGGGCTGTTGAGAGCACCATGGTATTTTCAATATGCTTCTAGGTTCTTTGGCTGACGAGTGCGATGTTGGAAGCAATGTCGAGCCGCAAGCGTGAACAGTGGTCGTTAACGTCGATGGTTACATGTTTTCGTCGAAAATAACGTTCTGTTTACGTGTGTACTACCATTGTTTGGTTGATTGATGCGAGAGACTTACGTCTCTTGTAATAAAATCGCGGTGGACAACGACGATATATCTTCCCTTTACAGCAGGACTTCTTGTATCCTTTACGCTAACACTTAGCACAACTGCAGTTTTTACATAGACATAACTTCTTGTAATGCTATTCACAGCATATTCAGCAATTGGATGTGGGTTTCATTATCCAGAACCTGGATCTTGGCCTAACAGCGTACAACGTGGGCACTCGAAAGTTTGAACCTTTCAAGTCCCAAGGTAAAGGACAGAAGATGAGTGGGAAGGAATTTTATTTCACACAGTGCAAGTATGGTACAAAGCACTCGAATATTTATAATTTTCAGTAAAAACGATATCACCATTTCAGTCATCCAGTCGGCATGCAGTGGTTTTTAGCATTTGTCTAATCGTGAAGGTACACTCCGAAATCCTGGAATGTTCACTCAAACAATGATTGAATGGAATGTCTTCGGCAATTTCAGAGCTTCTTAGTGCTTGTTTGAGCCCGACGTGAGGCGTCTCTACAATTATATGTCTAACTTTTTACATTCAGCCGAATATTTAGATGAAACTTACAAACACAGACAATTCAAATGAAGAAAGAAGATGACTATCCTGTGGAGATTCTGACCAATACTTGGCTTTCAAAGATAATGTCAAGTGAAAAATTTAGAGACCGGTATACAGAATCTAGCGGCCAAATATAGGAACGTTTGTCAAATGAGCACTTAAAAAATGACGATTAGTCATGTGTCAATCAGGATAATATATGAAATCCTAACAAGCTGTTGAAAGTTAAATAATTGCAGCACCTGAAAGGTTTTATTATTCGACTACAAGACGAACAATGGAATCAATTCAATAACCCGTTAACGATAACAACAATTTCATCAAAGTACTGCAAATTATGTGATGCGCAACAACGAAAGTCGACATCAGAGGACTTCTAGTCATGTTTAGAACAATGGAGCCGGAGATGAGACGAGTTCATCTCCATAGGTGGAGAGTATTTTGACTGGGATCGGATTGATATTTCCTCAAATTTGTAAGGCTCTTATCGCGTCAGTTTTGATTCTCTTCTAAAATAAACTAGATATATGTCAACTCGTATATTCTTTGTATCTCACAATGAACAGGTTTGTAAAAACTGACCACTTTAAATGTTATATAAAGTAACTTAAAGGCATAAATTGAAGAAATCAATGACTATTGTTAACAACGGTCAGATGAAGGATGTAAATTATTAAGCAGACATAATGAATTGATTGATAAGGTCTTGAATCTTTTATGATAGAAGTGTCTGGGACGTGTTACGTATGCTCAACCACTGCCTACCTCGACATGCGATTTCAGACTAATTAGGAGTATGATGGAAGAAAGGTAAGTTTAGCCAAACCAAAATAGAAATATACCCATTCACAAAGCATGGATCACGTAAGTTATGCTGTTCCTAATGAGTATAACCCAATCACTAAGTACAGGTTTGTTTACCTGACATTCAGCCACACTTTGTGTTGGAGCCAATGACACTACGTGGCTGCCTAAACGGAATTAAATGATGGAGCGGGATTCGAGCCTTCCACCTATTAGTTGGAGGTTAGGCATGTTAAACCATTAAGCCACCATTTCATTTTCAATGAGTATTCACTCATAAAAAATATTTTTCCATTTTACACCATTTAATGTCCTATATCCCATTCATGATTTTCTTCTGATTATATATTTCTCTCCTAAATCAATAGTTCAAGGAGATTAATCGTGCTTATCGTATTTTAACTGATCCTGTGAAACGGAGTATTTATGAAAAATATGGAAGCGTAGGCTTGTCTATTGCAGAACAATTCGGTGAAGAAAATGTGAACACCTACTTTGTGCTTACAAACAAATGGTGTAAAGTAAGTCGTAATTTTCATTGTTGGTCGGGATAATACATTGACTTTTAGAACGATGGGCATTTTGGTTTTCTATTAGCTCACTTATCAGGTATAGGTTCGTGTATTTGGTTTCGGATCACTTTCTGATAGTGGGGACTAGTGATACTTCTGGTTTTCCCAACCGAATGGGAGCAGTATTTGAACCCTTAACTTAGTAGTAAATTGACGTCGAAAACCTCAACCACCGATATCAATTCGGTTGACCGCGTCTGACATCCAGCTTTGGTATATTTTATTTCAATTTTTGTATAAATCAAGTGATGTCTTTTCTCTAAGAGAACAGCTACTTCACTAGATAGTAGTGAAATGGAGTTACAGAAAGCACTTATCGATTGCTTGTTTGCAAGTCTTGATCTGTTGATACGACAATCATATTTTATTTTTCGCAACCTCTGTACCCATACTTCCTCTGATTTTCTTTAATCATCCTATCTGTGGTGTATTTATTTCATTTTTGACATTGAGTTAATTGACACGAACACTCCAACACCACCATTCATCTGTACCTTTGTGATTTTATATCTTCCGAAGTCATTAATATTGTAAACTACACTTTCATTCTTTTGTACACTTATTCATATACCTCATTCCTTACTTTTTGTTTCTCATCTTCATGTGAAATGTCAGTGTTTTAAAAGATCCAACGTATCACTGCTATTTACCGCGCGTCATTTTACTCAAGGTCATTGCTCGCAGATGGAAATAACTGAGGTGACTGCAATGACATGCTGAACTCGTCAGCGACAAAATATGTCAATGTACTCTCTACGTATTCTGAAGTAAGTGAATAAATACTGAAGATTTCTTGGCTTTCTTTTAAAAGTTTATCCACAATTAATGTGAGCAGTGGGATTTAAGCAAAAGCCCAGTCTTCCCCAAAGTTTGAATAAACCCCCGAAATCCATGTTGCCTAGTTTTCCAGGCAAACAGTTAACAACCACTGTACTTTTTAAGACAAGATTACAATTATTAACAATGATTTTAATATGAAGTTCAATCAGCGTTACAGTACCAACGTTATGGTTTTGTTTTAGTATGTCAAATAGAAATGAGTCAAAAAAACGTCGGTCACACCACTTTCTCAAAAATCTTGCGCCATGCAGATAAGTTGTTTTTGCCGTCACAGACTTAGATTATTCCTGTCCAGCCTCACTACAGCTAATTGTTTCTTTTGGACTAATAATGTAGAACATAATGAATGGGATAAGAAACAGGTTACAGTCCAAAGTGTCAGACTTGATGGGCTATCCGCAATCACAAAATGTGCCACGGCCTCCTGTAGTTGCGTACATTGTGCACTCAGTGCAACAAACGGTAGTGTGTGTTTATTTTTTAATAATTTGTAGGTGGTCCCACTACAGAAATGTCTCTGCCTGTTCATCTCTCAATGAAGTAACAGCTAGACAGAGTTGCAATTGAGATGATGAAGGGAGATGGCATAATTAAGATGGCCAACGGAATTCCGGACATTTTTCGGGTGTACATTCCTGAACAGCTCATATCCCTCCGAAGTGTACTTAGTCGTTGCTATAATGTGAAACCCAAGTTTCTGGACACAGGAGTGTACTGCCACATTGGACTAAAACCACGTTTGCTAGGTAAAATCAGTTTCAGCCAACTGAAACTACAACTCAATTACGATAGCCTGTCGTTCAAAAGCTCTAACCAACAGTTGTGACCAATCCTAGGTTGCCTAGTAGGTTCGTTCCTTAGTGAAGTAAAACTCCATTTTCAACGAAATGTCCGCAGCACTTGTAACTGTTAAAAGAGTTGCTGACAGTAGATATGTATCAGTTACATTTGACAGTAAAGTTAGTAGCTGTTATTTGCGACGCTGCAGCTCATAGCAACGTCAGATATGTCATTGGACATAATGGTACAGCTAGTTGTGACGAATGTAAGGTTTTAAGGACACGACTAGGTAGTTGAATTACTTTCCCGAATGGTGAATACGAATCGAAAAGTGCACATAAAAATGTCGACGTTTGACCTGATCTAGAAAAATAGTAGACTTGTCTTTAATTGTACTCATCAAAACATTCTAGGATACATCCAGTGTCATTCACTAGCCATTCATGTGCATCAATCAGCACTTTCTTACTTAATCTATGTAGAATCGCGGTCTTAAGGTTTTGTTTGTCTAGCATTATTATTCGGAATTCTTGCGTTAATGTGACTGCTGCACACGACAGCAATCCATGCGCTTCAAAAAACGACTTGTTTGTGTGTTAACTGCAAATTGAAGTGTACACGAATTGTGCTTATTAGCGCCAGAAATGTCTGAATTGGACGTTGATGTCTTTGAAATGTTTCATAATGTGGCCAAGCTTTTCGGATAAATTGTTTGTTACACATATACCAACATTCTCACCCGAATGTACTGCATTAAATCAGATGTTACGTATTCAATAAAAGTTGTATGAATTATTGTTCGTTTAAAGTAGGAGACATTACCAACCCCTAGTTATGTCCAATAAACGCCGGATAAATCGTTAACGCCTATTTCTTTTCAGCTAAGTATAATTATGCTTGCTGGTTACAACGTAAACATGTGACTGGTGCCCTAATATCGTGAACATTTTCTACAAACTAGAATTTATGAGAATAAGTGGTTTCGCACAGATGATTCGTTCTTTTAAATTAGATTGATTGTGTAGGTAAGTTAGTTTCCCTGAAGAAATACTAGCTAACGTTGGAAATATTCATTCGATAAGTAGACAACTTGGTGTGAAATTAAGCAAAGCCTTACTGATTTTTTACGCTTGGCGAGAAGGGTGGAAATCTGAAGCCTTGTTGTCTAAATTCACGACAGATTTCTCAAACAATACCTCTTTTGTTTCCTTTTTTACCGTTCTTTTGGTAAAATTTTGGAAATCCAACGTAGTGGATTTATTATTTAATGTCAGTTTTACAACAGCATACGTCATGGATTTTAAAAACAATTTTGCCTCATAGACTTTTAGTACTGTACGTATGATAATTATTTATTTAAACACAAAAATTGGTACAAGGGTCACCAAATACATTTGCGCCACACAATAACAATCAGGTTATGCAGAGATAGAAAATCCAAAGTGTCTAATAAAAGAACAACATCAAACCGAAATTAGTGTACGAGAGTGAAATGATAATAATGGTAGAAGCATTTCAGTTAGCAAACGTACAACCAAAAAGAATTCTTCCAGTTAAAGGATTTACGTTCATTTTTTATGAAGAAAGTAAAATAACGTTACAGCAGGATCACTACTGTCTTCTATTCTGAGCCATGTCTGATAACGTCTCTAGCCACTGTGTTGCACCATCTCTAGGACCCCAGCCAGGGAGTCGTAAAGAACCAACAGAAACCAGTCCTGCACAGCTTTCTCTCGTACCACGACACCATGTCATGCATTGACCATCACCGCTTTTTCCAACAAGTCCCAGAGTCTGCAAATAATGCGCGACGTGGAATTCTCTGGGACAACATTCGTGAAATATGTCCAAGCCACCGAAGTTGGTGTTTCAAGATAGTGACACTAACTGAACTATCGTCGCTGTGCTCTAACACACAGCACCGAACCTCTGCATTACTAACATGGTGTTGCCACTGGATGTCATCAATCCTTCGGAGACAGCGATGATCAAACACAGAGTCGTCTAACATCCTCAACTCGGATAGGCCAGGTTTCACAAGCATAGAGCGGAACTGCTCTCACCGACGCGTTGTAGACCCGACCTTTTACAGCAAGACTAACATTACGAAGGCGCCAAAGATGACCCAGATTGGCATAAGTCGCTCTGGCTTTCATTATACGTGCATCGATCTCATCACTCACGTCACCACCAGCACTTATGTAGCTACCTAGATACACGAACTTCTCAACTACTTCAATCTGCTCACCATTCAGGGTGAGTACAGGATTAGAATCCTGCCAGTCTTGTAGGAGTACTTTGCACTTGGAGGGTGCAAAGCACATACCGTGCCTGCGGACACTGATTGCCAACTGATTAAGTGCGGATTGCATGCCTTGGACATTATCGCACAGTAAGACAATATCATGCACATACTCGAGGTCGAGAAGTCGTTCTTCAGGCAGCAGATCCACACCGCCATTACTTACATCCATCAGAGCTGTTTCCAGGATGTCGATGGCAAAGTTGAAGAGGAATTGTGAGATCGGGCAACCCTGCCTAACCCCACTGCTCGAATGGAACAGGGGAGAAAGGTGGTTGTATGCTCTCACTCTACCTGAGGTGTTCGTATACAGGGCCTTTAAGATGTTAATGAACTTCTCAGGCACACCCTTCTTCAATAGACAATCCCAGAGAACAGTCCTGTCCAACGAATCGAAGGCAGCCCTGATATCAAGAAACACTATGATTGTTGGCCTGCGATAAGTATGACGGTGTTCTAACATTAGGTGGAGGGTGAAGATAGGATCAATACATCCTCGACCAGAACGAAAACCAGCCTGCTCCTCGCGAGTCAATCGTTCTCGGGTTTTAAACAACCTACGAAGAATGACAGAAGCCAATAGTTTGGACGCAATCGGAAGTAGACTTATCCTCCGATAGTTGTTACAGGAACAACGTGAACCCTTTTTAAAGATAGGGACGACTATTGACTCATTCCATGATGTTGGAACACTTTCTAGCTCCTAAACCTTTGCGAACAACACAGTCAGTTCCTTAGCCAGAAAGTCACCACCATCTTTAAAAAGAGCCGGAGGTAAGTCATCTGGGTCCAGTGATTTGTAGCGTTTCAAGAGTTGGAGTTCCTTGCGGACTTCCGCCTCGTTTGGTGGATCAGTCGTCACCGGCCATGGGGGGCAGGACAAACTGGTTGATGTTGCCGGAGCAGCAGGCCAGTTGAACTGCCCTTCGAAAAATTCCGCCCATCGTCCAAGACGTCGACAGATGTTAGTGATTGGCATCCCATCATCCTCGTAGATTGTTTCACTCACACCAGACTTCTTGCTGCCAGTAGCTCGGATGAGACATTCGCTTTTCGTCCTCTCACTTTTGTAAGCAACACCCCCTCCACGAGAAGGCAGTGAGTAGGACTTCCCTGGCAGAGGCTATATATTCGCGTGGCCATGTGAGTGCATTTCGATAGGGAGAGCAGACTCTCCCCACTCGGCCGTACCAGGGCATTTGGGGGCCCTTATGTATATGTGTCCACATAAACATGTAAATGCGATGGGATGTGGCGTAATCCTTTGTGCGTTGTCTAGGTTTATTTGGAATCATGGGCTTAGTCTTTCCAATCACAACCAGTTTGGCAGCATAATAGGTTTTCTCAAAGGCTGCTTTTAATCTCTTACTTAAAATTATACTGTTGGATTCACCTCTATATGATAGATAAATAGATATAAACTTTTTTCTTCGGAACCGAATAAACGAGAGGTCTCAGTGTTGACTGGTTTTTGCACCTATTTATAAACTTTGGTGAATAACCATTTGGTGTTAGTGTGTCAATCAGTTACTTTCCATCTTCAACCGTATTAGTGGTGCATAATCTTCGAATCCTATTACAGAGGCACGTAACCAAGCCTCGCTTGTGTTGCAATAGACATAAACTATGGAAATTTAAACATTGTCTCGTCTAAGTTGGTTTCCTATAGTACTATCCTCCCTTCTATTCAAATATATATGTGAAAAGGGCAGTCGGCCATTATTTTTTGCTCCATAGGTCATTACGATATCGTTTTGTACCCCATTGAGTTTATCTAATAACTGGCGAACCTCAAAATCTTTGTCACGTATAACTAATGTATCATCCATGTATCTTCTATATAGAGTTACCTCGCTGATGAGCCCACTTGTCATATTTCCAACATATGACAATTACATCAGCTAAGAGGCCCCAAAGCACTACCCATAGCAACACCACCAAGTTGTCGAAAACATTCACCTTGAAATGTGAACTGAACATTTGCAGTACATAACAAAAGTAATTCTTTCAACAGTGTTGACCGTATAGGAAAAAGTGGGTAATTATAAGATATATGATGACAAAGGAAATTCACAGTCTTAGTTAACGGTACACTCGCAAAAGGAAAGTTTACAGCAAAAGAATGCAAAGTCTTATTTTTAATATTAATGTCCTCAAGAAGATCAATTAGTTCAAATGTATATTTTAAGGAAAACTTACATAGTTTGTTATGGATAGGACTTAGCAGTTTTACCAACCATTTTGCCAGTTTATGTGTAGGTAAACCACGCTTAGATAATATTGGTCGTAATGGATTATCATTATATCTATGAATATTAGGCAATCCATATAAATTCGAGAGAACAGAACCGAAAGGTTTCAGCATATTCATTTTCTATTTTACTCTCAATTCCAAATTAAGAACTTTTCATCGTACAACCTCATGGATTCCATGTCGAATTGTATATTTCCTTCTCCTTTTTTAAATTTCAGTTGATGCTAACTCCTGTCCTATCCACTTCGTCTCGTAAACTTTCTCTCTCTGTGCTTATATACTTAACGATTAGTGCCGATACACCATCCCTGCTTGGTAGTCCTATGTTGATGAATAAGTAACTTAGTTTTAAAGTTTAAATCACTAATCAAGCATAGTTGCACAACCGTTGAAAACCGAGAAGCACTGAACAACTTTTCTATTCTAGTACGAGAATCCTCAGAGGTGCGCACCCACAACCGCACTAGGAATCGAACCCAAAGCCGTCAGGTCTCAACCAACAGTTAACCTTTAGACTTCTAAGTCTGCAAGCATTGATTCGCATTTCTAATTCCAATAAATTCGTGATATTATACAACCATCTTTCATTGCTTTTAGTAATCCTCTCCCTCATCCCATGATCGAACTTATTTGATCACAGCTTCTCACTCGCTCTCTGAGAATTACCTCTGGAAATTAGCCACTAATGAGTACATAATTAGTATTAGTATGTAGGGTTTGTGGAGATATTTGTGTCACGGGTTGACCTTAGTAACACAAACACTGGAAGCCTAAAAACACTAAACAGTAAAACCTAAAGGTCCATAATGAGGTTGTGGATACCCACTACTGAAGAATTTCATATTAAGACAAAAGAGTAGTTCGGTGATTTCTGATTTTTAGTAGTTATTTAACTGAGACTATTCTTTGGTGTAAACTATGAAATCCGACAATCTCTATAAATCCGTCGCACTAACAATTTAGTGTTTGTTATAGTCTTTTTTAGTTCCACTTATAAATAAATGTCGTCTATCATTCAAACAATTTATTTTCTCATCATATTTTGCTTCAAAATGTATGTATGTCTATCACCATGACAACTCAATAAATATAAAATAACACTGAACAAACAAAAGTTAGTTCTAATCGATGAATCAATTAATTAAAATCAAACGATTATTTCGAACATATAAATTTTTACACATTTTTCTAAAAATAAATATTTTATCAATTTTGATATATTTTCTTTTAATCATAATTAACAATTATCGATTTCCGAATATAAATTATCATGCATCTATTGTAAGAGATCGTGAAGAATTACGTTTAGCTCATCTACGCACATTAATGTATGATTGGTATGATCAAGGTAAAATACCATTTGTTTATCAAGCACCACAATCATTAAATAATAAACATGGTATTGTTATTAGTATTATGACATCAAATCGTGTTCAATATCAAATTGATAATTATCAACCGAATTATTTAACTCAATCATTATCAACTTTAATTAAATTAATATTTGATGATATTACAAAATATGGTTATCGATTTAAATATATTTATATAATGATTTGTTTAAATGGAACTAATATAAATGAATTATCTAATATATATGAAATTATACAACTTATTGATCAATATTCAATTTATCCATTACACAATAATCAATTAACAACTTATATAAATTTATCTATTCCTTGTCAATTTATTAATGATATGTCAAATTGTATGCTTAAATCAATTGATTTAATTAAAAAACAACAAGAACAATATGATAATGATTATATACTTATTATAAAAGAGGATATGATTGCAATCAATAATTTATTCGATATATTATGGAGATTAATAATGCAACAATCTATGCATCATTATGATCATAAACTTGGTATGATCCAATTATATTCATATAAAAATGTAATAAGATTTCCATTTTATCATCCAATGGATAGACAATTATTTCAATTTATATTTACTTGTTTATTATTTATTACATTTATTATATTTTTTATTTATTTATGTGTACCATTTAATAAACAATCATCATCACGGTATGGTTTATATAAATTTTATTTAATAATTAATTTCTTTATTACATTATTTATTATAATTTGGTTATATGGATTAAATAATTTATGGATTCAATTATTTAATTTATTTCTCATTTCTCATCATTATAATGATGTTGTTATACAACTCAATAATAAATTATATTATCCTAAAATGGATATGATTATGGCTAATTTATATCCTATAGAACAAGTTAAACAAATTAGTTATTATTTAAAACAATCAATTGAATTATGTGAAAATAAATCATTATGGAATTTAAAACCGAATGAATCAAAATATACTCAATTGATTACATCATATTTTATATCCAATGCTAAACAAATATTTACTGTATATATGAATTTATTTAAACATTGTGGATTATATTCAAATGAAGAAGAAGAAGAAGAAAAAAGAATATTGAATCCAGCTGATGTCGAATATTAGTAGTAGTAGTAGTTATACGTTGTGTGTTTTTCTTTAATGACTCTTTGCTACCTAGAAATAAATTAAATTTTGTTAAGTTTTATATTCTTGTTGTTTTTTTCTCTTTCCGTAAATGGCATATATCTTTCACAACTTGTTATCGTATCAACCCCGACCGTAATTTTGAACTTGAAGTAGTGATCAAGCTTACATATCATGATGATCCAAGTGAATTATATCGTCTATGACATTTTTCTCGACATTCTAGACAGATTAGTCAGAAAGTGATCAGTCTATAATCATCAAACTCAAGGTCAAGGGAAAAGTACTGGGATGTGACAGTACTAACGTGCTTCTCACAGACAAACAACAATGACAGTTATCTTCCGTTTTTACAACAGACAAAGCGAGTTTGAAAAGATTAGGATTAGATCCAGCTGAACTTACCTTACCTTACTGATTTCCATCCTCTAAAGTACAGATGTAACACATTAAAAACAACTCTCTAAAAGCCCATGTAGAATCGATCTGAATTTCTCATTTAACTGCTACAGTCACCCTCCCAGATCATTAAAACAACTACTAGCCCAGTTTCCTTTTCAAGTACCTCAAAAGCAATTATCCATGCACTATGCGAGCAACCGCAAAGTGAAAATCGCCGTCGTACTCTAATGTCACTCAATATTACGTTGTTCACAATCAAACATCATCCTTGCTACCTAATATTTCTTCTATTAACAATATCGATCCTCATCTGTTTTCAAATTCTCCCACACGTACCACCAGTACTAATGGTTTGAGTTCAAAAAATTATATCCCAGATTCCCTGAAACCACCTTCTGAACTGCATGTTATAAATTCCAGGGCTGTAGTTCCATACTAATTCAAACAGTAGGTATCACTGACTATTACTCTATAAATCTCGTGACATCGACCGATGCTGTCTCCAAAAGACAGAATCCTAACGTTGTTTTACACACCATCACAGATACCACGGTTATCTGGACTCCTTTACTACTTAACTTGTCAACTTCCTAGCACAGTTTGGATCAAGAATCAGTGTTTTCATGGCTGAACAGCTAACATCTAATTTCTTTTGTTTAAAAGGAAATTGACATGTAGTAACAGAAGTGACAATAATAGAATTTTTCAGTTATGCAGTTTTAAAAATGAAAATAGACCATTCGGTTTTTTCTTATATCCATTCTCCCTGATTACATCATTTATCCATTTGGTGAAGTAAGAAACGCGCGTGAATATTGCCGGATAATCAGCTGGCAGTTTGGAGTGTGTTGCTGAAACAATACCAGCTAATTTATATTCACCATCGTCTTCACAAACCAACGGTCCACCACTGTCACCCTAAAAGAGTTTTTTTAAAGATTAATTAATGTGGTCATGCCATTCAAAACTGAATAATCATTGCTTTTTCCTATTATCTTTAGTTTTACACTCGATTATCATTGGTTAGTTGACAAATAAACTCTCATAGTAATTTGGTTGAATACTTTATATGTAAACCACAAACTTGGTTTTCTGATAAAGATTTATATCAGTATAGGATTGCGGAGATTATTATATTTTTGATTCAGGTCATAAACCGGTTAATGTTAGACCACCATTGAAAACCTAGAAGCACTGGACGGCCGCCTCTTTTTAGTATGGGACTCCTCAGCAGTGCGTCTCCACGATCCCGCTCACGCGATTCGAACCAAGGGCCTCCGGTCTCACGCGCAAACGCCTAACCACCAGACTACTGAGCCGGCATCCAACAGTGTTAATTTCTAACCTCAATTAATCCATGAAATTGCGCGACCATCATCTTCCATTGTTTGAGGTAGATACTTGTCTCTACCTGACATGGATTATATCCACTAGTCACGGCTTCTCACTAGAACTCCCACAATAGGACGAAACGGCCGTCTAGTGCTTCCAGGTTTTTAATGGTAGTCTAACATCAACCGGTTCGTGATCTCAATCAAAAAGATTTATATACTTCAGTTAGCGTTTCTATCTCCTGAAGTCTATTCAGTTATGCTTCAGAGATTCTATCAATCAGCAGATTATCACTCCGGTCGCCTCAGTCATTCCAGTTACAACTTTATCAATTCCAGTGAGCTGTTATAATAAATAACACATTCACATAGCCTTTATGAAAGAATGTTCCCATTTTATTTTCTGTAAATGAAAATGCTACACCCAACGAATATAGTTTTAATGCTACGTTTCTGCCCAACTCACTTAGACAATTAGTCCAAATTTCATCGATGAATATAAATATATATGTGGACTGGGACAAATATATGTATATATTTAAGTTGCCACACTTCACCTCGATATAATAAGATGAGATTATCAGGTAAATGAATGAAAATACTATTACCCCCGAGAGGTTAGGAACAATAATATGAAATATTTCGGAATTAATCATTACATTTTCTCAATTTGTATGAAACTTACTATATCGTAGGTGGCTAATGGCCCTATCTTAATCCTTCATAATCATATTTGGTATCGGCATGACTTTATATACTCTACAGTGACCCATTTTTATGTTTCACTCAACGTCTACAACAAAAACTTACTATTATCTTTCACTAACAATACAACAAAAAATGAGTAAATTAGTGCGTTTTTGTCATATAAATATAAATTGTGACTTTTACAAGAAAAATCTCAAAATTGTGGAAGAACTGTGACTTCAGTGAATGATTTTGTTGTCTTATATGTTTTATCACCACGAGACCTGAAGGTCCTGAGTTAAATCGTTGATGAAATCATTCATTCACAATGCTAAGAATTCCTATACTAGGATGAAACAGCTGCCCAGTTCACCCTGGTTGCTGCTACCTTGACGTAGTGGTCGGGCTTGCTTATCATGATGAACCAATCGGCTCTACTGGCTGGAACAATCGTTCATCAATGTCCTACCATGCAACACAGGTCGGTTGAAAAGCTGTAGAACTAAAAGCAGCAAACCCAAGATCCGAGGGCGAAGTCGTACTGCTGACTGTACAGAGGTGTGACGGCAGTAAGGTGTTTCCTTCAGACAACCAGCATAACAGAGATGCTGACTTCCCACAAGGAGGGGTGGGGTTGGAAACCGTCCACCCTAAAAATGCACACCTCGCCTTATCCCAAGGATATCTGTCTCCAGCAGTAAGATCTCAACAAGTACGGAGCTAACACCAAAATTACTCAAGAAAAGGTCGTGTGTGACTGACCTCAAGCAATTGTCCCTTGGGCATTGTGGTCACACTCTCAAGTCACTAAGACCACTCCTAACCCAATTTCCTTCTCAGGTACCTCCAGAAGAACCCTCCCACAGTGTGGGCAACCGGGAAGTGATAACCGCCCTCATACTTATAACAACACTCAAGATCACCGTATTCATAATCAATCTCCCTCTTCAATTCCTATTATTCCTCCTACCTCGACTTTCAACTCTAAACCTCCTCTTTTAAATTCTTCCTCAATTATCACCATGGCCAACGATCCTAGTGCGCAAAATTTTATCCCAAGTCTACTGAAACCTCGCTCCAAACTACACGTTGGAGCCATGAATGTACGCACCCTATATCAAATCTGCCATCAGGTCTCCTTGGCGAAGACCCTAGAATATCGTACCATTGATGTGTCCTATGTCTCAGAAACACGCGTACAGAATCCTAGTGTGGTCTTTCTTTTGACCTTACCTCACGAAAACGGGAGCCGACGAGATACACCCTACTGCCATCAGCCATCGTTAGAGAGGCTCGATAGAAGATTGTCGCTCGTTCTGGAATACACGTTTAGACTCTGATAATGCTCTAATACGAGCACGCATTTGCTTGCGCCTCATTGGAAGCAGAAAATCCACATTAAGAAGACCCATTACAATTGAACTCAGTGAAGAGAAAGCCAAAAGTAAGTTCCAGGAACAACTGAGTTCACATTTGGGCAGTTCTGCAAACGAGGCTAACTCAGATGTTGCTTGGAAAGACATACGAACAGCTGTGGGAGCAGAAATGACATGTATTAGTGATTTAAACCAAAGGGTCACAAAAAGCCAGTGGATTCCTACTAAGTCTATTGAACTGATAGATTCTTCTAAACTCATCCCATCAGGCTCTGAACACGATGGAGAGCGTAAACAAGCCAGATCTAGGTTAACCAAAAGTCTGAGGAATGACTGTGAGCAGTGGTGGGCAATGAAAGCAAAAGAGATGGGAAAGGCAGCGGCTGTAGGCAACATCAGACAACTCTTCAGACTAATAAAAGAAACTGGAGTTAAGAGGTCAGGTGTAAGCAAGAAAATCTCGGAAAAAGACGAAACTCTTATCTGCTCTCAGCCCAGACGTTTAGAACGATGGGTGCAACACTATAAGGAGCAGTTCACCTGACCTTCAGCTACTCTACAGTCACCCATCATCCCCAAACAGCCTGAATGGAACATTGAAGTAGGTCCCCAGACTCTAGCTGAAGTTTAAAAGGCTATAGCTAATCTGAAACGAGGAAGAGAGGCTAGTCCAGATGGATTGGCTTCAAAGGTCTTTAACGATGGTGGCCCAGTTTTGGAGATTAAGTTGACTAATGGTTTAGCTAAATTTCGGGAGCTGAATATAATCCCATCTGCCTGGTCGCAATCACTGGCTGTCCCAATATATAAGAAAGGATCGAAATCACCCTAGGATAACTATAGAGGGATTAGTTTGACTAATATAGCATATAAAATACTAGCCTCAATAATTATCGGGCGCCTATCAAATGCTTGTGAACTGCAAATACGAGAGAATCAGGCTGGCTTCAGACCTTGTCGTGGCTGCATCGACCACATATTCACTATTCGTCAGATTTCGGAACACAGACATGCTTATCTTTGTCCGACAATGATGGTTTCTCTTGACTTAAAAGCAGCATTTGACTCTGTAGACTGAGAGGTTCTGTGGTAGGTTCTGTTATTGAAAGGTGTACCTCAGAAATATATTAACCTTGTGAAAGCTCTTTACTCAAACACTACCAGTCGAGTCAGAGCTCATGGCGAATTGTCATATGATTTCACAACCTCAAGTGGTGTCCGACAAGGTTGTCCACTATCCCAATTTTTGTTTAACTTCATTATAGACCTATTGCTGGAAATGACATTGTCGTCGACTGAATTTTCTGGGATCGATCTACTATAAGAAATCTACTTATTGACTTAGAATACGAGGATGATATAGTCCCGTTTGGTGAAGACACTGATAAAGTACGGAATCGGTTGGTAGCACTGAGTAACAATGCCAGGATATTTAAGATGCATTTCTCCACCTCTAAATGCAAGTTGTTGCTTCAGAACTGGCCTGCGTCAACACTTGAACTAAGGATAGGGAGTGAAGAAGTCGAACATGTCGACAACTCCAATTCCCTTGGAAGTCTGATCATCCCTAATGCGTTGGTATCTGACGAGATCTCTGCATGGATTCAGAAATTTCGTCTGGCTTTTGCCAACTTACGTCACCTATGTCGAAGGCGAGATATCCGTCTATCAATTAAGGGACTAGTATGCTGTGTAGCAGTTCGTTCTGTTCTACTTTACGGCTGAGAAACGTGACCATTAAGAGTAGAAGATACTCGTAAGCTACTAGTATTTGACCACATATGTCTTAGAAATATTGCTCGCATTTTCTGGGATCACCGGGTAAGTAATAGTGAGGTTAGATGCAGAGCATTATGGAGTGATGGTAAATCAATTGATGAGGTTGTGAATCTTCACCAACTGAGATGGTTGGGTCACGTGTTACATATGCCTGAACACCGATTACCACGACGCGCAATGCTAACGTGTTTTGGGGGTGGTTGGTAGAAAGTTAGGGGCGGCCAAACCAAAACGTGGCGTCAGTGCTTGAAGTCACTAACTTCTAGCCTGAGCCATGTTGATAGATGCAGAGTACTTGGCTGGGGTCCGCATGACCATCATAACTAATGGTTGGAGACTGTGGGTGACATGGCTCAGAATTGATTACAACAGTGTTGGTGTATACACTTTTTGTCTTCCCTTAAAACGCGAGGTAAAAATTACTTTATACCTTTCTTTCTACGAACTAATTCTTCCTGTGTTATATCCTTCTACACAATCTTTCTTTTATATATTACTACCACTGAAGTAACAGGTTCTATGAATTTGGTGATCATCTTGTTGTGCTAATGGGGTGCGGCAACTTGGACCGATGCATATATGTTTCTGGTCCTACGTTGTAGCTTGCTGACTGACTGAGTACACGAATTGAAATAGACCTAAGGTAAATACCACATAAATGCCTCAGTGACCATGACAAGTCACTGATATCATACCTTAGATCTGCATTTCTTAATGTATTTTTAACTTTTCACAGTACTAATTCATTTTGTTTGAATCTTCCCATTGATGTAAAGAGCTGAAATTGATCAGTCTTTTATTGGCATATGCGACTTAAGACAACATCGAAGCAATTTACACAGGATATATATATATATATATATATATATATATATATATATATATATATATATATATATATAATGTTCTTATTGTATAACTATTCAGCAATTAGATTATGTATATCTATATTCCTCTTATTATGAGCTTTACTTTAACCTAAAGACTATTATGATACGAATGACTATCCTTAAATTATACTCAGTTTATTGATTTCAGTCTCCCACATTCACAGCCACTTTTTAGTTTGATCTCGTGCAAATGAAATTTCCTATTTTATGGTATGATATGGTCCGTTTGGCTTGCATATAAACTAGGTATGTTTGAAATAAATGATTCGCATAGTGTTCTAGACTCAATTGGTAGGGCTAGGAGGGATAGGACCAACAAAGACGCTAGGCTGCTCATACCGGTCGAACGTCATTGGTTTGGCCCACTGATAAGATTGTATAAGTTGTATTTCGATTGGTGACTAAGTCATGTGATAACCAGTCGTGCTTAAAGACACAACAACAACTAGGCTACATAAGACAGGAAAAATAATATGACCAAACAGCATAAATAATACAGTGAAGTCTAAGATTCCGAATTCGTTCACGTTACTCCATAGACAGTGACTAAAATCTCGGCTGAAACTTAGGCCTAAAACTACTTCACTAAAAATTAGTCTGATTCAAATCTTTTAAATTTGTTATTGAATAACTAGAAAAGATTTTCCAATCCATTCAACTTACTGGGCATACACCTTTACCAAAGTTATGGTAACCTGCACAGAATTCATGTTCTTCCGTTAAATTAATATAGGCCGAATACATTGACATGCATGTTTTTGATTGTAGAACTGGGAGTTCCACAGCTTGAATTTTCAGCGTCGGTGGTCCGTCGACAAAACTACATCCCCAACCAACAGCTACACATTTCTAGATAAGGAAAAAAAATTTGAACCACATGAACAGATATGTTTGTCATTAGTGAGATCCAGAAGGTAAATTGAAAAGGATGTAATGTTACGTGGTCTGATCTAATCCACAATCCATGCGTCCCGACCACTTGCACGACCAGTAATGCAATGAAAGATGATTAAGAATGCATAGGAATAGTGAATGTATGTGTAAAAAAATGCCAGACGCGTATATACAGTAGTGAACTGAACTACACAGATACATACGGGTGGTGATCCCTAGTCAAATGAATAACGCAATAATCTACACACAGGTTAATTTCTCAGATGTCTTTGTGGCAAGGTTTGATCTACCAGGGATTATCGCTGGTATCAGAAGATTTTCACCAGAAAACACTGAGTAACTGTTGCGTCGTAGTTTTTGAATTTTGAGTTGTAAGCATATACGACCACTGACATCAAGCATATAATGAATGAGATTTATGATCCACCTATAGTGGATCATATGGATTTTAAAAGTAATCTAGACGTTTTACACTATTGCTGCTCATGAAACGCTATACTTAATATACAAGTTGATTCGATTGATAATTCACAGTATATGTAAATATTGAAATTTTACAAACAACAATCGTAGATGTGCACTGCTGAGGAGTCCCATACTGGGACGAAACGGCTGTCCAGTGCTTACAGGTTTTTCACGGTGATATAGCTTCAATTGATTCATGAACCTGACTATTAAATTATTATAACATCCATAAAACCCCTTTCTGATAACAATACATATTTTAAAATCCTGAAATTAACTGATTTTCCGTATAAACGGTAAAGAGTTCAATTTTCAAATTTGACCTCAGATCTAGGTTTCAGACTCATTGGCACTAATTAACTAATAGCAAAATTTACCTGCAATTCTAAGAAAACTGTTAATATGAGTAAATTTCGAAGTCACATCACTCAATATATTAACTAAAGATGTTTTCGTGAAGTTATTCAAGTCGTGACTTGGCTCCTCTATATATAATATCATGTTCATGAAAACTAACTAGCACGAAACTGGAGCCCAAGCGTTACTGTTAATTTCATCCAACTGCCTGACTTCCTAACATAGCATACGTGATGTCAAGTCTTTATACGGGTGGTAACGTTGTAGTTTTAGTTACAAAATTTGATCAACTCTCAGGTTTAGACAAACAAGATATCTTCATAGTTGCAAGCGTGAGTCAATTGAAGCTAGACCACCAAGGAAAACCTGGAAGTACTGGACGGCCGTTTC
>NW_017386111.1:136347-148202 GCF_000237925.1 Schistosoma mansoni | reverse complement strand
CTTCAATTGACTCACGCTTGCAACTATGAAAATACTAAATCTCCACAAAACCCCTTCTGAAAACAAGATATCGTTTAAAATCTTAACAGTACATCTTATATTCGAATAAAAAGTTGTCTTTCACAATTCCACCTAAGGATTGATATACATTTTATAGAATCGTCTCAATTAATTTTTCAGGAAACATAAATTGTACCAAGAAACCATAGCCGCAACCTAGTAGAAATTTGTTTTCTCCTTCGTTCTTATGCTTCATTTCGATAAATTCTACAGTTAGTCAGATTTAGATCTTATAATTAATTATCTTACGGAATAGTTATGTCCATTATCAATCACACTAATCAAAAACTATTGATGAAATCTTCACTGTTTATAATTCTTGGATTGATAGACCAATATCGGTTGCTCACTCATTATCAATAGTTCTCCATGTAATGTCAACTCGTAGATTTAATAAATAGCTCATATTTCTTTTATCACACTTCTTATAGATAATTCCTCTGAAAAGTAAGTTTCCTCATGTTATCTACAGGTTATATACAGTACCGCTCATAGATAATAATCACTGGATCACTATTCTACATAACAGTCCACATGACCTCATAGAAGGCTGAATATTGAACCTACTCTGATGAAAATCACCTCAATAATGACTATTAGAAAAAATCTGTTTATCAAACAAAAACGAAAAGTCACCAGACTATTTATTATCGAGTCAAAAGTATCAATAAACTGATTATGAACATGCATTACATTCATGTGTTACGTTTCAATTACCTGATTAGGTTTGGGCCATTCCTCACCATTTTTTTTATCCGGCAATTCTATTAAATCTAAATGATTGATTTTCCACAAAACTGGAGTTTCTTTGAGTTTAAATAAGGCAATATCATACTCCAAATTTCCTATGCATACAAAAAGCATAGTGATGTTAAAGGTATGGAATTACATAGTGATTTCAAAAGAAAATGGTTACTTACAACTTTACTACTTAAATTTAAACAAAGTAGTTTGTGAAGCCGATAAAAAATAATAGGATTCCTGAAGTTACTTTATACGATTGGTTGACGGCCATTGGAGAGCCATTGAAAGGTTGTTTAATTTCGGTTAAGAAATTCTTAGATGAGATTACCATCACCTCAACACATAATAAAACTTGTGACCTTCAGCTCAATAGTCATTCATAGTACCTATGTGAATCGCTATCTCATTCATGATGCGGTTGACTTCAGAAAGCATGCTTTCCTAATAAATGTCCTGGAAGTTCCAGGTTGTGGTAAGTGTTAAATTAGTAGGCTTGTGTTGTTGCGGGTCCCTTTATTGCGAATAAACTCCTTGTCAGTTCTCTCTGATTCCCAATGTTTTTTGTGTCAGTTCATGATGAAAACAGATTCATTTCATATTAGCTCGATAATTACTGAAAATGAATTGCACTTGACAAACACCTAATTTGAGACAAACACTCATAGCGAACAATCTTTATCAATAACTTCTCCCTCACCAGGCTCTACATTTAGACATCCGAAATAATCTTTATTGTGTTACAATAGACGAAATGTTAAAGCTGAATAAAACCATGTTATAAATCGAAAAGGTAAATTTCACATCAGTTGAGTCCTAAATATTACTTAAATTATCAACAAAGCAAATAACGTTATTGATTATGTTAAGAAAGGGTCATACAAAAAAATTAAGAAACACTTGTATGCCTTGATTATGTTGATGAGTTGTAAATAATAAGTTAAAAAACACATGTAAAACAACTCAGTCTGTAGCTCTTCTAGAGTTACTACCGGTCCCAAGCCCGGGTAGAGGAGAAGGGTTGAGCGTGGGCTCGGCAACCTCATCCCGTAGAAAAAAATCTTGCTAAAAGAACACCAACCGCGATTAAGCCCTCAGAGTTGAAGGAAGAATTATGAAGCCTCAGGATAAAACCCGAGATTCTTCAGGATTCACGAGGCCGATGCACCTTCTAACAACCAGAGCAACATTTTTTACAGGTACATGGAACGTCCGGATAATGTGGGAGACAGGGAAGACCAGTCAAGTAGCAACGTGAATGAGGAAATACAAATTGGCAGTACTCGGAATCAGTGAAGCCCATTAGACACAAGCTGGACAGAAAAAGGCTAGATATGGAAGAGATGCTGTTGTACTCCGGTCACGAAGAGGAAAGTGCTCCGCACACTCAAGGAGTTGCTCTAATGCTGTCCAGAGAAGCACGAAATGCACTTGTGGAATGGGAATCTCACGGATCCAGAATCATCAAAGCATCATTCAAAACAAAGAAGGAGGGGATCACAATGAATGTTACCCAGTGTTATGCACCCACCAATGATAGAAACGACGACGATAAAGATCAGTTCTACTTGAGGCCTCAATCGATCATAGCGAAATGCTCAAGAAAGAACCTCACCATCTTGATGGGAGATCTAAATGCTAAAGTCGCAGTGGACAACAAAGGATATGAAGATATAATTCGACGACACGGACTAGGATAGAGAAATGAAAATGGGGAGATATTTGCGAATCTATGTGCATTCAAAAAACTGGTTATAGGCGGCACAATATTTCCACCCAAACGCATACAAAAAGCTACATGGATCTCAACGGATCACACCACAGAGAACCAGACAGATCATATTTGTATCAATAATAAATTCACAAGGACAATAGAACCAGGAGAGGAGCTGACATAGCTTCAGATCACCACCAACTGGTTGTGTCCAAGATGAGACTGAAGCTAAGGAACCACAGTAGCAAACAAGCAAGTGAAGGAGAGCATTAGAGCCGATAAGCAGAAACACGTCTAAGAACTAGCAACGACAGCGGAAAAAGCCTCAAGAGAAGCGAATATGAAACAACTATGTGATACAATGAAGAAACTAGCAGGGAAATATGGTAAAGCAAAGAGACCGATCAAGAACAAAGAAAGAAAGACAATCACGAAGATTCAAGAACAGAGGAACAGATGGGTAGAATACTTCGAGGAACTGTTGAATAGACCAGCTCTATTGAATACATCGGACATCGAAACCAAACACACAAACCTTGCTATATCTGTCACTCCACCAACTATAGAAGAAATCAGGATGTCCATCAGAAAAAATCAAGTGTTGGAAATCATCACGACCTGACAACATACCAACTGAAGCACTGAAGTCAGACAGAGGTAACTGCAAACATGCTTCGTTTTCTACTCAAGAAGATTTGGGAGGAGGAACAAGTGCCGACGGACTGGAAAGAAGGGTATTTCATCAAGCTACCAAAGAAAGGGGATTTTAACAAGTGTGAGAAATACAGAGGCATCACACTGTTGTCAGTACCAGGAAAAGTTTTCAACAGAGTGTTGTTGAACCGGATGGAAGACGCAGTAGACGCCAAACTTCGTGATCAACAGACTGGATTCCGTAAGGATTAGTCGTGCACAGACCAAGTCACGCCACTACGGATCATCGTTGAACAATCAGTTGAGTGTAACTCGTCGCTATAAATCGACTTCATTGACTATGAGAAGGTGTTTGATAGTGTGGACAGGAGAACATTATGGAAACTTTTTCGACACTATGGTGTTTCTGAGATGATTGTCAACATCGTCCGGAACTCTTACGAAGGACTACAGTGCAAAGTGGTGGATGGAGGACAGCTGACAGATATATTCCAAGTGAGGACCGGAGTCAGACAAGGTTGTTTACTCTCCCCCATTCTAATTCCTCTGGTGATTGACTGGGTTATGAAGACCTTGACAAATGAGGGAAAGCACTGAATACAATGGACAACTCAGAACCAATTCGACAATTTGGACTTCACAGATGACCTAGCCCTCCTATCCCATACACACAAACAAATGCAGATGAAGACAACTAGTGTAGCAGCAGTCTCTGCATCAGTAGGCCTCAACATACACAAAGGAAAAAGCAAGATCTTCAAATACAATACGGAGAACACCAACCCAATCACACTTGATGGAGAAACTCTGAAAGATGTGGAAACATTCACGCACCTGGGAGCATCATTGATGAACAAGGAGGATCCGATGCAGACGCAGAAGCGAGGATTGGCAAAGCAAGGGCCACACTCCTACTGTAGAAGAACATATGGAACTCAAAACAACTATCAACCAATATCAAAATCAGAATCTTCAATATGAACGTCAAGACAGTCCCATTGTATGGAGCTGAAACTTGTGAACTACCACAACCATCATCAAGAAGGCACACGTATTTATAAATAGTTGTCTTCGCAAAATACTCAACATTCACTGGCCGGATACTATTAGCAACAGTTTTATGGGAGAGAACAAACCAGCTTCCAGATGAAGAGGAAATTAGGAAAAGACGTTGGAAGTAGATAAGGCATACATTGAGGAAATCACCAAACTACATCACGAGGAAAGGCCTAAATTGGAACCCTAAAGACAAAGAAGCAGTGAAAGGAGGAAGGCCAAAGAACACATTAAGTCGGGAAATAGAAGCAGACATGAAAAGGATGAATAACAACTAGAAACAACTGGAAAGGATTGTCCAGGACAGGGTTGGATGGAGAGTGCTGTTGGGTGGTCTATGTTCCTCCACGAGGGGTAACAGGAGTGAGTAAATGAGTAAGTAAGTAATTATGTAAAACAAATTGATAAAATATGGGAATCGTAGTGCCGTACTTGTTGTGGTAATAATAATAATAATGAGAACAAGAAGATGATGAGGAGGAGGAGGAAGAAGAAGAAGAGGAGGAGGAGGAGGAGGAAGCAAAGGTGGATGGTGGCTATCAGTGGGATCCAGAACGCACGTCTCGTCCTATTTGGGGCTCGTCAGTCGAATGTAACTGCATCACAGAGTTGACGTTCATCCAGAACTAGAACCCAGTACCGTTCGCTTCAAACGTCATCACGTTATCCACTTAGCTACTGAGTCCTGATGGCCACTAGCTTGTGCAATGGAGTGAAGTTTCAATCCATTTTATATTGTTTGTTTGAATCTTCCTAACGATGTTTAGGATTGCAATTGATCAGTCTCTTATTGGCATATGCGGGTCCTATGTGAATTGCCTCGATATTGCCTTAAGTCATATATGCTAATAAAAGATTGATCAATTGCAGTTCTTAACATCAATGGGAAGATTCAAACAAACAATACAAAATGAATAATAATAATAGCGATAATTATTAGTTAGAATATTAAGTAAAATGATATAAATGCATAATTAAGCATAGGGTAACTGTCTTGGAATGAAGTCCATATCACAATAAATTTGGGAAGGGACATATTTGGAATAAAGAAAGAAATAAATTTTGACTTCCAATTATCCCATCTATTCATTCAATATCCTCAATCCCAAACTTATTGATCAACAATCGTTGAATAAAATGTTCATGACAAATTCTTGTTATTACAATTATTCAACAAGAAATGTGTTCTGTGGTGTGGGCTACTTATATCGACATAAGTAGTATATACGTGAGTCAGGAATAGAATATCTAGCAGTAGAAGATTGAGAAGATCGAGAAGAAAAAAAATCAGAAACAGAAAGCAGTTGGTATATAAATGCAGGAACAACGAAGCCTGAGATAATTAATGAACATTTTGCAAACGAAGTATTAGAGTACGGTTTTTTTTAACTAACCGGTTGTCGTCACTATAACTGTATTAAAAACGTAAACAATGTGTTCAGATTGTCAAATATATCCATCTAAACACATAGAACCAAGACATAAAGTATTCACTGCACTGTTTTACAAATTATGTCATTTCAATCAAAATAAACCAGGCCTGATTTATATGATGATTATCTGTTGTTTGTCATTAACAAGGTGTGGTTGCAGTATAAAAACTTTCATTGATTTGATACACAAATCATACAGAAAATCTGAAAATACGTTGTGATTTGTATAAATGTATGAATAAAAAATTCACAGTATAGGATAGGTGTCCGTGATCTTGTAGCTCATGAGTTTTCGATATACGATATGTGTGCAGTATCAAGCATTTTTAAACACTCCTTTCATTCATTTGGTGAGTGGATGCTACGTCTAAGAGCATAATTCCCACTGAGGATTTCATTTTAGGCCATTACTTTCACTTTATTCGCTTTTTACATCTGGCATGTTGGGATGCGCTACAGTGGCGTGTTCATAGATAACATATGTAGATGGCATTAGGTTACTCCTTTAAGATACTCAGTAAAAATTATACTCTTATATGCAACACGCACCCATTAAATGAATGACAAATTGCTCGAAAGTGTTGGACATTAAACTTTTATTGACCAACGAATAAAAGATGATTATCCTCAAAAATAAGCTCCGCAATAATAACAATTATTATAATTATCATTATTAATAAATACATTTTTGTTATATTCCGATGGGTAGAAAATTGCATTACTGACGTTTTGTGATTTGAGGTAGGGGACTTCTTCAGGGTGAATAAAAAACAAAATGATTTACGTTAGAAATACAATTTTCTACTCACTGGAATATAACAAAAAATATATTTATTACTAACTTTCTACCCAGTCCTCACTTTATTTGAAACTATCAAGTCCAACGTTAGCACTGATACCTATAAGCTCACTAACTGTCATTATTATTAAATTCACTTGATATTGTTTACCTGAATCTTACCATTGGCGTTTAGAACTACGATTGATCAGTCTCTTATTGGCATATGTCCATACTGTGTGTATTGCCTCAATATCGCCGTAATTCACAAGCATCATAAGCAAAGATGGATAGTGGCTATCAGTGGAATCCAGAACGCGTGTTTCTTACTATTTGGGACTTGTCAGTTGGATGTAACTGCATCACAGAGTTGACGTTCATTCCAGAACTAGAACCCAGTACCGTTCACTTCAAACGTCATCACGTTGTCCTGATAGAGGTACTGGGTTTGAGTCCCATAGTGATTATCAACTCTGAGATGCAGATACACTCAACTGAGGGGTCTCAAATACGACGGAACGCGCGTCCTGGATTCCACTGCTATACACTATCTATCTTTACTTATATCATTATTATTGTTGTTAATGTTATTAACCAATCTTTAGAAAATAGTATGTGTTTGTGGTGGTAATAGAACTGTGCCGTTTACTTCACCAACTTCTTTCAGGTAAACAACCATGGGGGACCAGAAAGTAGTAGACATCTGTTAGATACTAATTTTAGACTCGTAATTGTTATGACTTATTCATGACATCCCCACACTCTGCAAGGATCGAATTCTGGACTTCCAAGCCTCATGGAATGCCCAACGTTTCAGTCAATTTGTGACAGTGTTATACCCTCATCCATCGCTATCAAGAGTAATGCCTTGTCGCCGGAGGTTGAATTTTTCTGGGTTTGAAAATGTATCACCATGTTCCCTTTTCCCCCTTACTTTAGACCAATCAAAAACAGTTCTACTTATTTAATGGAGAGCCTGATTTCAGATGAATAATAACTACCAACTCCAAAAGGGCATCATTTTACAAATATTACTATCTCAGTCATCCCGTTTCACACGTTTAATTCGGACAGTGAATCGAAGAATATGTTTCGAGAGATGTTTCTTAGCGTTGGATTTTCAACTGAAGAAGAGTTAGCCAGACAATTAGCAGTTTACAGGGATCATACTTTTTGTCATTTCATTATATGGAATAGCCATTACAACGAGAGCGATTTTTATATCAAATATGCATGTAGAATGGGTGGGCATCGTCAGAGACCGACGACATCTTCATCAACACGAAGGTATGTTCCCCCAAATATTTTTTACATGACAAATTAGACAAGCTATTGGTCATGCATATCAGTCATACGACCATGTTCGTATGGTAGATGGATCGTTCACTGTAACTAGATGGTGGACGACCCATAAACATGATTTACTGAGTGTTGTTCATGAGCGAAGCCCATGGTTCCGTCGTTTGACAGAAAATCAAATGAAAAGTATTCTCCCTTTAATACTGTTGGGAGCTGTAGCCTTTGTAGTAGTCGATTTTGTTTATAGAACTTGCGGAAAGCGAATCTGTAGTATGCGTCACCATGTATTTAAGCAGTTAAAACTTCCAGGTTTGTTTAATAGTTTTCACAAATTTGGCTTAACAGATAGTCTAGAAACCTTCGCAGCACACAGCATTCAGATAGGAGGCGGAGCACAGATACAGCATGACATAGACGGTCATCTACAGTTCTATTTCTTCTGCACACGAGATCAGAATAATATAGCTTATCAGTTCACAGAAATCATAAGAATTGACGGCACCTATAAATGTAATAAAGAAGAAATGTCACTCTAACAGTTAGTGACTTTGGATGTGTCTATGAAGACAATGCCAGTAGCCATTGAATTCGCAAAACGAGCGACACGACCTTATCAGGATGTTTTTATCCTTTTTCCATGATGGTGTTTTTGTCCGACATACCAGCTTCATTTGTGACGGCAGCCCCGCCATTAACAATGCCCTTAGTGCAAACTGCTTGAGTGTCCACCATAGTTTGTTTAGAGTTCACATTAAACGAAACGTTCTGTAACGAGTAAGGAAAACATATTTTATCATTATTTGTTTAGAATATGTCAAGCAGTCCCATTTGTACGTCAACATAATTGAACGGGAAAATCAGTGCTGGGTGCCACTTATTTCAACTACACAGCAAGAAAGAGGATTCTGGAGATTGGACTAGATGTTCATCTATCGTTTTTTTACTGTTGTATGTGATGTTTCCATTGTGATTAGTTAGTTTTTTTTCAGATTTCAGCCACCAAGATAACAACAACCTCCTTTGTTAAACGGTTTATGTGAGAAGATAAGCACGTAACCAATCAACTAAGCCAAATTCTAAGTGGCAGAAAAATTCAATATTTTGAAACCAATAGCATTCCAGTCGACTTTTTCAGTATGTTGCGTCAATAATTGTCTCACACCCCATTGTGTGACAGGCAAATAAAAGAAACGAGCAGAAATAAACTATGAGGTCTAACGAATCAAATGTCAGGGCGAAATTCATTCCTACATTATAAATTGTCACTTCGGGATGGAAAAACTTATGATTCATTTAGATAAGTTAGGTATTGATGGGAAAAACGATTAGTTGTAATTTTATCATATTTTTTTTAATCAAAAATGGATTCATGATCAAGCGATATTAACTCAAGGTTCTCCACATACCTTACTCCCGTCAAGAATCGTATTTACTAGCAAAACAGATCACCTACCAGGCTCATATTTTGGATGATGAAATATTTCCTCTACGTGATAAAATGTTTGAAGTTTAACATGTCCAAAAATGGAATTGAAGACTCGATTGAAAGCACCTTTTAAACGTTCTAAGATTCCAGGCTGAAATAAATAAATAGATCTTTTATACAGCATGAACTTTTGTGAATGGGAGTGGGGGCAGACAATGTAGTTGATAAGCAAAACATTTGAGAATTAGTCTAATACGCTGACCACACTTAAAAAGCTTACTTTTCAACCACTTTCTAAGCTTCCACAAATGTACAATCCTTGAGTCTTGAATAAACTAAGATGCGGAATCCAACGGAAAGTTTGCTTCCAAACCTTATTTAATTTCTAAATGTTCACTGTAGGGGATCTACATATTCAGACAAAATAACTACATAGTATTTCTTTATTTTTAATTGTTATCTAGTTAGGATTCAGATCGTGGTATAAAACACAAGTAACCTGCCCCACATGAGCAAGTAAATTTGTAGATGCACATTGAGGTGACCCAAAGAGAAAATTTATCCTTTACACATCTGTGAATGGTAGGCTGGCTTGCGAAAACAATTCAGAGTTTAGCTGAGTAGAACGTTTCATTCAACGATTTTGAAATCCATTTATTCAAGATTTCAGCAGCCGTATCTCCTTTAAATTTCATATTCACAAAAAGAGTTTTCTTTTGTACTGTCGGTGCTTTTTCCGGATGATGTCTAAGTGTTAAGTTACTATCGACGAATCTAGGTGGATAGCCATTCCTAATGAGAGTCTGTCATATTGGAAGTAGTCCTTCATCTATTGTATCAGTAGAACATATTCGCCTGATCCTTGAGGATAAAGAGTGAATCAATTCCCTCTTTCTTCTCATTGGAACCCAGCTATGAAAATTTGTATAATGCTCATTCCAGGTCGGTTTTCTATGTGTAGATCACTGTAAAAAAAAGCCATCCGACCTTCTTTTCCATCGGACATCAAGAAAATGAAATTCTTCATTTGCCTCTGCCTTCAAAGTGAATTGAATTGTGGGGTGACAAATATTGAAACTATTCAAAATTTTATTGAGGTCCATATCTTCTTCACAGTTCCGCCATCATTGTGTTTAATGTTAATTATCTGTGGGTTATTTTAATGGTGTCATCTGATGCGTTTCATATTATTTTGGTAAGAAATTCACTAGACTGTGTGTTCACGCATGATTACATTAGAAAACGTTCAGCATTTCAATTACCGAATCTTTATTATCTACACTACAGCTAATGTATTGTTATTCATCGATAAGTAATATCTATTATCTTAGTATATGCCATTGTGTTAAATGTGAATTTGTAGTAGGCGTCGAGTCGAGGACGGACTATGATCACCACTACAATTCGATTACGCGCCCAGAAACGACTTGGTTCCTTTGATAACTCGCAAACCAGAAGGCTTTAATTAGTCCAGATCAAGTATATTTATTGGCAATCTCGTAGTATCGAAAGAATACCGAGACGTGCCAACGAGTACAGGCAAAATGGGCAGAGCGTAATAAAGTTCGAACCGAACAAGGCGGATAGCGGAACAAGAAATGAGTCTGATACAGTTAAACAAGTACAGTAAAACAATCGCTGGTGCAATTGGTTACAATAATAATAATTGTTTCTGTTATTCCAATCGTGTTCTTATCGAGACAGGCCGGTCACTACAAATTAAATGAAATAATCATTATACTCTTTATCAGTGCCTGTGAACTACTTTCCAACTTAAGACAATTCAGTCAATACTGATAAAAATGTTTTCTCACCTTAAAGCATTTACTAAATAAGTTTAATTGATATATAATTTTAGAGGTAGTTGAAAACAATTAGGGTAGGTTACGTAATAATTGAATAAAATTTGGATAGTTCATATAATTAGGAGAGACAAATGAGCGGAAATGTGTGAGAGAAAGGGTGGTTTAAGAATCGGGTAAGGGGAGGGGAATATAATAAAAACTGAATATTAACCAAAATTGAACTAATAACAACAAAACTGAAACAAACAAAAAAAAGAAAACAAAAAAAAGGATTACCAGGGTAGTAATAAGTTTATCACTGTCTCTTTTTGAATACATAGATCCGGTTTGAGTTTTTTTATCGCGATCGCTTCAGCAAACCGGAGAGCAGTTGTACTTCTTTGTTTACTAATGATTTTAAAGGCATGAGAAATGTCAATGCTGTGCCCGGTGTCGAGTAAATGCCGAGCTATCGCACTGTTGAGAGCCCTGGAGCCTTGCAGCCTCAGTTTCTTGGGAACATGCTCAGAAATGCGGACATGCACTCTTCTCTCGGTTCTTCCAATGTATGTGCTTCGGCACGTACATGTAAATTGGTAAATGCAGTTGGAGCTACTGAGAAAAGAGGACTTGTCGATTTTAGTTTGTTTGAGTGAGCAGTTTGTTTCCCACACTGTTGTCAGTTTAGCTGCTGGGTAGGTCGCTTTCAACGCGGAATTAAGTCGGTGGTTAATTATTCCAGCGATTTCGTCTCCTTTGAAACGTAGGTATAGGAAGCATGTTTTCTTTTCAACTCGATCATATTTTATTCGACGGTTGGTGTTTGCATATTTGTGGATGAATTTCTCTGGATATGCATTTTCACGTAAGCATTTGGTGATTAAAGCTATTTCTTCCTCAAGACACTCAT